>NW_027107633.1:0-5038 GCF_000696795.3 Halyomorpha halys | reverse complement strand
AGATTTTCTTTTTTGATTTTTACTTTCACGTACCTAAATATGGAATATATAGTAAGGGAAAGTATTGAGATCGTGAAAAATTTAGAATTCGAGTTTTCGACTGAAATACACATTTTGATGTCGCTTGAATCCAAATAACCAACTTTCGCAAAATTATATGTATGTTCGTGAACGCCCTAGCTCTAAAACGAAAAGTCGTACGAAAATAAAATTAAATATTTATGGCTGGAATATGTCTCGGATATGACAGCAACTTTTTCTCAAATCGACCGACTGAAAGTACCACTTCACGTAATAGGTTTATCACACATTTTCGATTTCCTCGAACATTTCCATGCCAATGAAGAATTAAATAGGTCTTTAATATCAGCTAGGCCATACCCTCATTGAACAAGTCTCAGAGAGCTTAAGTGAATTTTTTTTTTAAATATCTTCATTTAAAGTACCTTTAATTTTGTTTGTTTGAAAATAATAAACAGTTCTCACTGTTAGCAATAATGGAAAATCAATAAATACAAAATATTAAAGAATTTTATAAATAAATAAAGATTAAAAAAGGAATAATAGCAACCGATTCGAAGAAGAAAAATCGAAACCAAATTTCTGCACGGATTGCATTTTACTATCTCGTTTTCTTTTGTTAGACTGTTTTATTCTTGGCAGAAACAAAAGTTTTATTCGTTATTCCTTTTTTGTGTGTGTGTTTTAAATTACAAAACTGGCAAACTTCAATAAGACCACACCAATAGAGGTATTCATGATCTTCAGTTTAACATGTTAAATAGAAAACTCATGTTAAATGGAGAAATATTTCCTTCTTTTACCTTGTTAAAACGATATAACATATAACGTCATTCTCCATTTAACAGACCTAATAACAGACTCTCAACCATGTTGCATGTTATATATTTTTAACATGGTAAATGAAGGAAATATTTCGAGGAGTTTTTTCATTTAACACATTTTAACATGTTAAACTAATCATGAATACCCCTAATATACACAAAACTTGCGGGCGTAAACGGAATAGTAGTAAAATAAAAGAAAAAAGACAGTAATTTCACACCAATTTTTGATTACTTTAATGAAAACTATGTATAATTACTAGTAAAAATTGATGAGTCTGCCAAGTATAGTGTGGAGGAATAAAAAATAGCGGATGTTTCAGAACGTTAAAAAAAAATTAATTTTTCATTTGGAGCTCTATATCTTAAAAACTACCGACAACACTAGAAAACCTAACAGGTCATCATTTAAAGTAGAGTACATTTGCTAAAATATGAGCTCTGATAGAGCTATGTACATTCAATAGTTCTCGAGATATATCTTTTTAAATACAACATTTCATAAATGAACTGAAAAATCAGAAGTTAGTGAATTTATTTTGAGAAATCTATACTCAAGATCATTTGACGTACAGGTGAATATAAGCACTCAAATTAAAGCTAGTTTAATGTACAATAAAGTAGTTTATGACGTTTATCTTCATAGGAGTAGTATTTTTCAACATATTTTCTAAAATAAATTGATTTATAGTAGTTTGGATAAACTTTCTTGTGCAAAAGTTATTTTCATTGGCGAATATCATAAACCTAATACACTTTCCAAGATAAGTGACATAAACTACATAATTATACAGTAAATTATATTATATAACTCCTGAGATATATTTTTTTAAAAATCAAAAATTTTATCCGAACAACTACAAAGAAATACTACTCCTATGAAGATAAACTCATGATATACTTTATAGTACAATTAACTAGCTTTAATTTGAGTGCAATAACTACTGATTTTCAGTACATTTTTTATGAAATGTTGCTATATCTCGGGAACTAGTGAACGTAAATAGCTCTATTAAAGATCATAGTTTAGAAAATTTACTCGACTTTAAATGATGTTCTCTTAGGTTTTCCAGTTTTCTTTATAGTTTTAAAGATATAGATCTCCGAATGAAAAATTGACTTTTTTTTTTAACGTTCTGAAACAGACGCTATTTTTTATTACCATCAATATACTTGGCAGAATTATCATTTTAGACAAGTAATTATACACTGTTTTAATTAAATTAATTTGGGGTGAACTGTCTTTTTTTCTCCCCGGATCTTATATCTTAAGTGAAATTTATTTGATGCGCACACCAGATTTTTGAACAGCACTGGATATGTACTATAATAATACAATAATATATACTATAACTTATTAAAATATGAATAATCTGAAATCATATATGTTGACAAGTAGAGAATAAAAAAAAAAAAAAAAGTTCCTTTAGATGTAATGATGTCCTGAGAATTGAAGATGTTTGTTTAGCGGCTTTTAGATTTATGGTGTCATTGGTCTACCTGAGTTCGGTTTTTGTCAACGCTGATGTTCTCAAGCTTTTGAGCCAGACCGCCGCCCCCACAAGCTATTGTCGTATTGCCAGGAGGGTCTTTAACCGACAAAGCAACCAGTTGACACTGATTTAGAAGGCGTTAGAGAAATTTTGTTTTCGTCAAATAAAAGCCGAAGTGGGTCCTGAAGTGGTTCCGGATGACGCCTACATTAATCCAAGACTTGTTTTACCAATAGAACGACGAGCCCACAAGAGCCTGTGGCGTACTGTCACTGTTTATTTTATGTTTTTATCACATTTTAGACTTATTTTTTTATATTCTGCATACCTGAACTTCTTACACAAACATTTGTGTGTGTCTGTGTATGAACAGCTCGCATAGAAAAAAAAAAGTATAGAGCTAGAAAAGTCAGAAATTCAAACCTACGCTTCCTTAGAGTATAAATGAAAGAAGAAGTTCCTAATTTAATGCTCCTA
This sequence comes from Halyomorpha halys, assembly GCF_000696795.3. NCBI lineage: Eukaryota > Metazoa > Arthropoda > Insecta > Hemiptera > Pentatomidae > Halyomorpha > Halyomorpha halys. The sequence continues at coordinate 2,223 of NW_027107633.1, read as the reverse complement.
CTATTTTGATATCTAATTATTTATTGTAAAAAGGAGAGCAAAGTTTTATGAGTATGCAGGGAGACTTAGCATCAGTAGTTTTATGGTGTCGTGTAAAATGTTTTACCATGTTAAATGTTAAAAGTATAGGATTGAGAGCAGCCCTATTTAAAGGCATGTTAAATAGTACATGCATAAGAGCTCCTAGCAGATTTTCTGAGCAAATTGTTCTATAACCTTTCCTTCCAAAACTTCATGTTATTGTTTACTTCCAAGTTTTGATTAATGTAATTTATTACAACATGCCTAAATTAAGTGCAAAGTAGGAGTTATGTGAAAATTTGGCTACCGAGTGCCTTGTTGATCTTCTGACTTGTGAGGAAGAAAATCAAGATGAGCTAATTGACATTATTATTATTATTGTCAACCATTGTTTTATTAGTTATAAAAACATCTCAAACGATACTAAAAAAAATAAAAACAAAAACTACGAGCAAGTAACCTAACACAACAAACAAAATGTTGATGAGCTCAGCTGGTCTGTAGCGTGACGTCATTCTGCGTTTAACAGACCTAGTAATAGATTCTCAACCATGTTATATGTGGTAGAATATAAGAAGGAGATATTTCTCCATTTAACATAAGTTTTTCCATTTAACAAACTTTAACATGTTAAACTAAAGATCATGAATACCCCTACTATATAAAATTAATTATAAACACTTGGGAATTAATAACTAGTGCAATTTATATCATCATCGAAGAAAAGAAGTTCTAAAAAAAGTAAAATAAAAATAAAAAAAATATTTTTGCTTGAAAATTTCGTGAAAAAGTCTAATGTTTCTTATATCAAAGTTAGTGTATATTTTCTTTAAAATAAAAAAAATATATAAACCAAAATTGAAATTTGTAATCAATAAGAATATCAAAATAAATCCAAATCACGTTTACCTTTTTAAAACATTTGTTTGAAATTATTTTTAATTTATTAGAAATACTATTGTTAAAAATAACCCAACAATAAACAAAAATGAGAAACTTAAGCCCACAATTACTTGTAGTGAATAACTTCATTATTTTTTTTTTTTTATTGGGATTCATTTTTTAAAATTATTAATTATCAATCAGGATAATTGAGAAAAAAATCTCCCACAGGACCATATTAAACGCAAATTGCACAAAAACAAAACTATGTAAGAATACAATTTTTTTTCTATTTTATTTTATAAATAGCTATTTTAAACCTTTTATATCTACTTATACTCATTATTATAATTATTTGGTTTCATAAATAATGCTCCATATAACTATTAGTTATCAGTATAAGTAATGTTTTCTTAGATCTTTACATCTGAAACAGATTAATCGATTTTACACATAAAATTCATTTTTTATAAAAACATATATCACTGTTAAAACTATTTGAACTAATATATTGCTTTATTCTTATTACGGGCGAAATTAGCAATTACAACTAACAATTATTTTTGGTAATTTATTGCTCACTTTTAGTTAGTTAAAAAATGTTAATATACATTTATTGTTGTCACGAGTATTGTTACTAGTAGAACTATTTTTAACTCAGTTATATTTTTTTTTCTTGACTTTTTTTTAAGTGGTGTTTCCCCAACATCCTGTAGATCTATTACTGTTTCTAAGTATGTTATTAGATTTATCATAAATTTATAACCGGTCATACAATACCAAAAGGACTAATTCTTTGAGTTTCCTGTTATAATTATACTGAACAATAAACACTTAAAAAAATTATATTATCTTACACAATTGTGATCTAATATTTTGTTTAACCCATGTATTACCATTAAACAAATTTTGACGGAGTTAGATAGAATTCGACAATCTAATAATGTCAAGAATTTACCATAAGTACCATATTTAATTTTCATATATTTTAATTCCTTAATAGGAAAAATAATATTTTAATAGCCAGTTGCATGATAACTAGCTATGAGCAAAGTAATTATTATTTACATGTTTTGTTTTTTCAATTATTTATTTATTTTTAACTTAATCATTTGTTCTTTACTTATTTATGTTTTTTAAATTATTTATTTATTTTAAACTTATTTGTCTGTCTTAACCCAATTAATTGTTTTCAATTTATTACTATTTTTGCCTTATGTCTTCTTCTAATTTATTTATTGGTAAATATTACAATCTGCCACAATGTTTTTAGACGATAAGTAATAAATGATCACATTCGTATTAAAATTTAAAAAATAT
>NW_027107632.1:523724-524458 GCF_000696795.3 Halyomorpha halys | reverse complement strand
TTGGTCTATCTTTCTGTTGGCACAGTGTTATACGTTGGTCTATCTTTCTCTTGACACAGTGTTATACATTGGTCTATCTGCCTGTTGGCACAGTGGTATACGTTGGTCTATCTGCCAGGTGGCACAGTCTGACTGTGGATTTAGGATCATTTGTACATGTTTTTGTCAGTCTTACCAATTTAATTGGGATTCACAGCTTTCCATGATCTTCCAAAGACAGTTTCTGTCTACGGGATCATAGGCTGCTTTGAAATCTACAAATAAGTTAATTCATTTTCATAGCGTGTTTATAATAATTTTTTTGATGTTCATTATTTTTTCAACGGAAAAATATAACCTGAATAGTTTTGACGAAACACTAGAGTGTATTAATACATTGCACTTTAATATGAACTTTGTGTTATTCTACTTCTTCTGTTCTAGAAAAGTAGTAACAGTATTAACAATATGAATTTTTATTTACCTTTCTCAAATTTGATGAACTTAAATAATTATCAATATGAACATCAATCAGTCTTGGTGCGATAGAGAAAAAATAATTATTTTTTTGAAAAAATCAGCATATCTTAACATGAAAATAAAATTAATAAAGGTGCCGAAAACAGTTTTTTCAAGTTTAAAATATGAATATAGACCGTAAAACTTAAATATAAGAAGATGGTCAGGGTTGCGGTCAAAAAATAACAAATGGTTATTAATTATTTGTTATTTTTTTTACCGCAACCATGAAAATA
>NW_027107632.1:520867-521689 GCF_000696795.3 Halyomorpha halys | reverse complement strand
ATATACATTTTAACCAAAAATATTTAATAGCGATAAACAAAGAAAGAAAAAGTATGAGCCTTAGAAAATTGAAATCTGTGTCAACTTTTCACAAAACGAAAATAATAATAATAATGGCTTAGCGAACCCGAAGGTTCGATACCGATACCACCATTCGCTAGCTAACCACATCTACCCAATGACCGTCAAAATCTAAATCCACCAGATTAGTCTTGATGCAATCCTTCCACCTACATATCGGACGTATACGCGTCCGAATCAGTATTTATTAACATTTTAGCGATCCATTCGTTACTAAGCCTTACAAACTTATACTCCTCTGTTATTCTCTAGTCTGAAATATATCTATCGGATACAGTTTCCTCAGTTCAGTTCAGTGCAGTCTTCTAAATTCTCTGGCTATCCTTTTTCGATCCGAACATTTTATCTAGTATTAGTATTTCCAATATTTATAATAATTATTTCTATATACTTGAGAAGTTTGAAATTTATTTCTGCAAACCTCTCATAATTGAGAATTATTTCCATATTTTTATATATATTACTGAATACACAAAAAATTGCAAAAACGTAATTTAAGAAAAATTTTGGCCCATCTTATTATATGACTTGTCATTGTCGTATGAACTTGTTTCAGCTTAACGGATTTCGTTTGTAATTAACTGCAATAAATCTTGTACAAAAGTAATTATAACTTTTCGGGAAGATTTCGAAGATGTAAAAACAGATTAGAAGTTTTCTATCAAAACTCAATATATCGACTTTTGAAAAATTAATATGTGAACTTTTCATGTATATGAATTATTTTTTTTAATTTCAAAT
>NW_027107632.1:517615-520088 GCF_000696795.3 Halyomorpha halys | reverse complement strand
GTTTCGTGGTTTGTATTGTCTGTTCGTTGAGTTTAGGTGCTCTGTTGGGAGTTTTCTTGTATGAGAAGGTGATGGCGTCTGTTTTTTGTGGGTTGATATGAATGTTTATGTCTTGTAGTTTGTTAGCGATGAGTTGGGCCGCTGCGGCGGCCTGATCCATGGCCTTGTCTGCATTCATGCTTGCAATTCGTTTAAGATATTTGGCATGTGAAATTTTTAATTTATAAATAAACTGAACAAGTCTCAGCTGTAGAATTTTAATTAGTCAAAAAAAAAACCTTTACTTTAGATAAGTGGATATAATAACTTTTGATAGAAAACTCAGAAGACCTCGAAAAACGGCTCGGAAAAATATAGTCCAATACATGAATATACTTCTAGAGACATTTTTAAAACTATTGCTTCATACTAACTCCATGGACCTGGGTTCGAATCCAGTTGTGGCAGATAATTATTATCTGTTACCTGTAGCCGTTGAGTCAGCACTGTGGGTTCGGGAGCCATCCGGGGTGGGTACCCTTAATTGGGTAAAAATCTGGCAGTCGAGCGTGATTCTGACCGAATCACCTCCTAGCACAACCGTTGGTTTAGTAACAGCAATTCCGTACAAAGTATAACCATGAGGTTACACGATATAATCAATGGTTGATACAATGGTGGTTTATTTGTATTTTGATTCATCAAAAAAAATGCAAGTTAGCAAATATGCGCGGGTTACAATAACTCCAATAACTATTGGTAAATCAAAATGTGAATAAACTAGTTTGGTATTAATCGTTGATTCAATGAATTGACATTACCGCACTGTATTTCCAGGCGTAGTTCTATTTTTTTCATAAAGTAAATAATTTTTAAAAATCTCAGAGACAGTACTTTGTATACTTACAGGAGTAACGCTAATTAGATTTCTATGAATCCACTAACTGGTTCGGGTCTGAATGACTTGATCGTCTCTGAAGTTATGAATGATAAATAAATAACTTGAATATCCAATGTTTCAAGAATAACATAAAACTAGACTATTTATAGAAATAATTTATAGCAAAAAGGAGGGACGTAAAGCTCCTGTAAGTACCAAAGTAGGTCATGAGGAAACCGACTGTTTATGAATACCGTTTGTCAACAGAATAATACTTGAGCTGATTAATCATTTTTTTAGTAAAAAGCAAGGGATGTCACCCAAGATACATACCTTATATTATAAAATTATATTAAAATATCCCAAATAATTAGATTATGGTTTATTATTAACAATCAATAGGATTATAGAAAGTATTAAGGTATAATTAGACGTTATTGCGAAGCAGGGTAAAAGCATTGTTCGCTATATCTTCCTTAATATAGACCCGATTTATTGTATGTATATACTCCAATAACTATAATTACTCAACGGATTTTCCTGGAAATCAACGAAAAATATAGTTAAAACATTATAATACCCTAATAGAATTCTGTATGTTCAATAATTCCTGAGAGTTTTTCTAATGAAAAAGAAAATAAAGAGAAAAAAATATTTTTTTTCAATTTTGGCAAATATCATAAAAAACCGCTATTGTTAGGAAAATAATCGTTATAACCTTTTTTTTTTTTTTTGTTCTCGAGCTTTAAATTGAGCACTACAATAATGAATACAAGAGCTAAAATAATGAACATAGAGTGTCAAATCTACGTTCATTATTTTCCGAAATACAGTTTTTTAACCCAAATATTTCTACCAAATAATCCTGAACAACATTGTGGCAATTTCTAAACTGAATTATAATTGATAAAAATATCAAAATAAACTAATTTATAGTGCATTCAATGTGTTCCAAATTAAGCCATTTATGTCCCATTTTTTCCGAGGTATAGTTTTTTAAACATCATTATTTTTCCGAAATATCTGGAAAATACTATTCTTAGGAAGGTAATCATTCTGAAGTACATCATAGTGAATTCGAAGAAACCCAAACCAAGCCATTACAGATATCTGTAGGTCTGATAGTTCCGGAGATGACACATCTTCAACGTATGTGCATCGTGTGAAGATTAATGCATACCATATCGTGTGATCGTGGCCAAATTAACGGATATACATAACGTCATGTATACGGAACCATTTCATATTTTTAATCGTAACCAGAGTTTTTTTAGAAATTTCCAGTTCGTTACATTGTTATATTATATTAGATTAACCATGTTATATAGGTTAATTTTTTGTTTCGTCCACCTGTAGTCTTTACTTTTTTCTACGTAAATCCTCATTAAATGGTCAGATTCTCCACTCAAGTTGAGTGTTTGCGGCTTTAACGCACTTGCTCAGCCTCCACTGGGATACGCTGGGATCTTTTGAGCTCTGCTCTACCCCTCACACGCGGGGGATAGAGTGGGCTGAGGGATCCTCAGGTCGATTGTGTAAATATTGTATATATTATTTTATCATTATGTTATTTTATTTATTTATTTTTCATACAGATAGTTTGATTATGTTCAT
>NW_027107632.1:512038-517410 GCF_000696795.3 Halyomorpha halys | reverse complement strand
AAAAAGTATTAAAAAAAAAAAAGCTCATTAATATCAACAATATACCAAAGTTTTCCCAATTTCATTTTTAAAATTTGGCTATTTTTCATATTTAAACTACTTCAAATACTTTAGACTTATGGCAACAAAACCTAAAAATATTTTGAAAAATTAACCATTGCTTAAGAGCTCCAGGTTAATCCTTTCGTTGTTGTTTTTATCAGGTTAGAATATATTGAAAGAAATTACATAAGAACTAATTATTTCTTGATTAACTTGCAATTTACTAGACTATTTGAAGAAGAAAGAGAATATTAAAATAGACCAACCTGGCAAGTCAAACTATATTTAAGTTGTAATATTGTTCACCTCTCAACTGTATAAATTTCATTGTTTAATTTCTAATGGATAGTTTAAATAATAATCTCTTGTATTTTATTCAGATTCTTTTAAAATACAATATTATGTTCGTTAATTATAGTCATCTACTATCTAAGCACTTTAACAATAATATACATTGGTTTAATAATTAAAAGGTAACTATTAATATTATTCGGTGAAATAGTATTAATCTCAGCAATTAGCCCAGCTTATCGATATTTTCAAATTTTTTGACATCGAAAAACATACGTTGAATATCCAATATATCTCAAGAAAAGTTCCATATCTCAGGAAGTATTTAACGTAAAGAAATCTATGGTATAAGGGCTCAATTTGAAGCTCGCTGAATCTTATTAAGAATTGTAGTTTTCGTTATTTTTACCAAAATAAGTTCACAAAATATTCTTCTTCATTGTTTGGAAAAAAAATATCAATAATTATTAATCAACTTCTTCTTATTATTAGAAATAATTAATAATCAACTTCTCTGAAAAAATATATTGGTGTTTGAAAAACAGTACTCAATATCAGCATAAAGAGTTTTATTAGGGCTGAAGTACGGTAAAAGTACCATAAAGTAATTTATGATAATAATTTTCCGAGGAATAGCAGATTTCATGATATTTGCTAAAATAAATATATAACATTTTGATCCTCGATATATAGAAAAAAATATTATTGATAAACTGTATCTTGGAAAATATTGAACGTAAATAATTCAATTAAGGCTCAATCTGAAGCTTGTTAAGCCCACCATAAAATAGTTTATAGTGATAACCTTCCTAACAATAGTAGTTTTTATAGTATTTGCCGAAATAAATTAACATTATATTACTCTTCGAAAATTAAAAAAAAAAATTGAATAACTGTAGATCGAAAAATATTGCAGGCAAAGAGTTCTATTAGGGCTCGAAGATTAGCAAATTTACTCATTCAAAAAAAGCGTGAATATACATTTTATCTCGCACTTGGTAGTCTTTAAGATATTGAGTAAAAAATAAGTCAATTTTTTAATTTTTTTTTTATAAAATAAACCTCCGCTCCAGAATTGTTCTACTTTTCAAGAATATTTACTGTTCCTGTTTATAGTCTAGGTAAAAATAAGAAAGTGATGCATAAAGGAAAGCAATTGACCCCGCCTACGGAGCTCAGATTTACTTTGAGATTAATAGAAATTTCCACCATTGTAACGTAATCTGAAAAAAAGCGCAGCTGCTATTCCTCTAGCTCGCCTTTTTGGCTTCACTTTTCCTAGCAGCTCACCAACTCCATTTTACTCCTTCCTCTAAGCTGCCACCTGAAACATTACCAACTTGATTCACAAATGGAATATTTCAAAATTAGCTTGAGATCAAGCATTTTAAAACCGAAACACCAAGAAAGAACCCAATAAGAATGCTGGGCCAGGTATATTCAGAAAACATTACCGTGTAGGACGCCCAGTGAAAATACTTGTTCATTTTCCTTCTTTTCGCACTATGAACCTGAACATGCAACTTATTCTAAAACAGCAAACTTCTCAGCATAAAATTAAACAAACTTCCTACAAACATAAAAAAAAAAAAATAATGAAAATTTAACAAACAATTTTCATTCATAGATTTAAGGATGACTTTGTTTTTTATTTTTTTAGATGAACCGAAAAATGTATTAATAAATCCTTTGGATGTGATGTTGTAATTCGATAAAAATGTATGTCAAATTTTAATCCATAATTTATAGATGTTTGTTTACACAATCTTTTTCAATTAGGTTTTTCGTTTTATATTAGAAATTGAGTTTTGTGAAAAGTACACACTGCTTTAACAATAACTAACTATGCTGCGACATTTGAGCTCATCAAGGGTGCTGTCACTTTTTTTAGCCTGATATGGTTACCGTCAGTGGAGTAGCCCAAATCCCAAGAGGTATTTTTTTATGTGCATTTTTAAAAAAAAATAGATACAAGGCACAAGGGAGCGAAGGTCGATAACTGGGATTTTTTGCGAAGTACAATAAATGAAACAAGTAAAATCAAAATTACTCCAAATATTTTTTTTTTTTTAACAAAAATAACATTAATGAATCTTGACTCTAAAATATAAGTCATATTTTTCAGTGGGACAACTTGATTACTTATTAAGTAAACTGTTACCTAAAAAATATTCATTATAAAGGCAGAATTGTTTACGTTGAATAGATTTCTTAATATGTTGTTTATACGAATGAGCAAAATATCGCATATATTATTAATGAGTTTTTCGTTAACTCATTAATAATATATGCGCAGAGGCAAAACTTGCAATGTTTATTACAGTTTGTAAAGAAGGTAAGCACCAGATTGGATTTGAAACAAATTGTGTAGCTTAAAAGGGAATAGGAGGAAATATTTTATTTCCTACTAAAAAAGCTGAGAAATAAAAAAAAAATCTTTATTATAATAAAGATTTTTTCAATAACTAACTTCTTAGAAGTTAGTTATTGAAGGTAGCAGTTAAGTTATTTCGTTGCATTGATTTGTTCATAGAAAATTCACTAAAAATTTTAATCTAGAATATCAACTGCATTGTTGAATTTTTATTTTTATTTATATTCAATATGAACAATTATTAGTATCAAGATACAGAGGTGAATAGACGTAAAATCAGATACCTAGTGGCCAAATGAGGATATAAACAAAATAAAATATTATTACTAACAGACATGCATTAGTAATAATAATAATATCTGATATTACGCCTATTCCCTCTATATTTTCATACTGATAATTGTTCATATTGAAAATTCACAGTAGATTTTCAATTAATTATTCGACGATTTAAGAAGTTAATACAGTAATTAATCCACATTAATGTAATAATAATTGAAAATAACAGGTATTATTTATGAACAAGGCCACCAATCAGGTTACTCAGGTGCAATTAACCAAATATAATTTTGTATATTCAAAAAATATGCATATAATAGCAGATTTAGATGACATAAAAATAAAAATTCAACAATGCTGTTGATATTCTAGATTAAAATTGTAAGTGAATTTTCTATTAACAAATCGATGCAACTCTCTACCGCTACCTTCAATGACTAGCTTCTAAGAGAAGTTAGTTAATGAAAAAATCTTTATTCTAATAAAGATTTTTTTTTCCCTGCTTTCAATTTTCCCTCCTATTCCCTTTTAAACTACACAATTTGTTTCAATTCCAGTCTGTTGCTTACCTTCTTTACAAACTGTAATATCCATTGCAAGTTTTGCCCCTACGAAAATTCTCGCATGGGATGTTTCCTTTTCGTTAGCTCATTAAAAAATATATGCGATATTTTGCTCATTCGTATAAGCAACATATTAAGAAATCTATTCAACGTAAACAATTGTTAAAGCTGCCTTTGTAATGAATATCTTTAGGTAACAGTTTACGTAATAAGTAATCAAGTTATCCCACTGAAAAATATAACTTCTATTTTAGAATTAAGATTGAGCCATCCATAAATTTATATTAGCCCTGAATTAAATCCGCTGAGACATCATTGCAAGACCGTACATGAACAGATGTTTTAGTAGAGCTGCAAATATTCGGTGTGATCCCGCTTGTTTGGATAATATGAAACATGAAAATTGGAAGAACCATTCGCTAAATCATCACACACCTACAAACGGACAGATTGTAATAAATACCTAAACACTTTTATTTTTTTTAAATGTTTTTCATTTATTGATAGATATTACAATCTGCCATAAAGTTGTAGGAAATAGGTAATAGTGATGAATGATCACATTCATACAAAAATAAAATAAAATCAGGATAAAAATAAATAAATAAATGAAACAAAAATCTCTCTTATAAAAACACTACAATATATATACAATAATTATACAAACACTAGGATAAACAAAATGAACATGATCAAATAATGTTTATGAAAAAATAAATAAATAAAATAACATAATGATAAAATAATATAATCTCTAGTCACATTTAAACTCTTATATACAATATTTACACAATCAACCTGAGAATCCCTGAGCCCACTCTATCCCCCACGTGTCAGGGGTAGAGCAGAGCTCAAAAGATCCCAGCGCATCCCTCTAGCCGAATCACCAGTAGTGAGCCAGTGGAGGCTGAGCAAGCGCGCTAAAGTCGCAAACACTGAACTTGAGTGGAGAATCTGAACATTGCCAAAACTCTAATAATCCATTTTTATTTTACCACTACCGTTTCAACCTTCTAGGTGGGATGTAGGGATGGGTAGAACTAGATAAGATTTGAACCAAAGGATTAGCATGATTGGAAAGGTTTATATGGAATTTTGAGAATTTGGTTGGGGACAAAAGGGATATGTAGGGCAGGGTGTAGGAATACTTAACCCTATTTGTGGCTAGTTGGCTAAAATTAACTAAGAAATCTGTAACAATTAATTTTCACAATATTTATTGGTGACGATACCGTAGTAAGTTATTTAATGAAGTTCATATCATTTTGTGCAATAAGTAATGGTCAAACTCTAACGAAAAATACTCCATGTTTTGCGTTGAAATGGTAACTCATTTATAACGATGAGTTTATAGTTGTCCATAAACTCAACTTTATATATAACTTTATATATATATAAAAGAGGAGAAGGTTGGGGATGCTGTCAGCATATAACACAAATAAGTATAAACTTATTTATTACTATCAACGTTTCGGGCAGAATTTCAGTTCATCAGGGCGACAAGTGCAGGTCTCAAACAGAAGTGCAAAAGGTAACTCAAATAAACCAATTTTATTCCAATATTACTCGGAGAGAATTAAAGTATAGTTTGAACATTATCGGGTTGATGTATAAGAGGATCTGTCTAATTTTCTTTTTATTTGAGTAGTATTCATATTTCGCAGTGTTCTAAGGTTAGGCAAGAACGAAATATCTTAATAGTATCCCATACTGGTGCTGAGGAAGCTAACCGGAGAATGAGGTTTGACCCGTACCTACCTAATTCGTGTACTATCTCAAATACTAGGGGTATTCATGATGTTGTGTTAAATGTTATATGTTTT
>NW_027107632.1:457627-511093 GCF_000696795.3 Halyomorpha halys | reverse complement strand
CGTTTAACATGACTTCAAATAGGGCTGCTCACAATCCTATAGTTATAACATTTAACATGGTAAAACATATAACATTTAACACAACATCATGAATACCCCTAATGTATGCGTCAAAATCATTGCAATCCGATTTGTACCTCATCAAACCGCAGACTTACTTCTGTCGAAGTTTTGAAATCTCTCATTTGTTTTAATAACTTTTATTAAAATTCCAGTAAGACTTTAGAAATCGAAATTGGATTCGTCATTTCTCCGTGGAATCCCTTTTCTTAGAACACCTCATGCATCAAAATCCGTCTCCTTTGAAAGCAACGAAAGGGATCGATACTGCCTTAATATATATAAATGCAATGATTTAAAATGCCAAAAATAAATGTATGGTTTCCTTCCAAAGTCGATTTCCAAGCTGAAATCTTGAATTTGAAATAGATAGAGACAGGACCTTGGGCGTAGAAAAAGGGCATCTATCCAATAATGAATAGTAATACATTAAGCATCAATCGTACTTTCATTAATATCCATCCCTATTATCTCAATCAATCTTGGAAATTTAAACGAAAATTTTAAATCATCAAATCAATTCTAAGACAGTTTAACTCACGTGAAACCCCAAGTATGAAAAAAATGGAACATGTTAATATGATACATTCGCGACATAGTATTAATAAAATTTTAAATGGGAATGATTCAGTTGCATTCAGCGACGTTGACCACAATCCGATAGTATTATCGCGTTTGTTGATGATTTAAAAGGATCTTTTTATACATAATTATAAAAATATTTTAGACCATAGATTAGATTTATGAAGAGGGAATGAATCTGGCAACGAATGACAAAAATGGACAAGTCACTGACAATTTCCATTTAATTTATTTATATCCTGTTATTAATTAGTATATAAATACTACGATTAATAGTTTTTTTTTACTGATTGTATGTTTATATTACCTTCATGAGTTAATTTTTAAGAAGTGTTTCATTTCATGTTTTTATCTATTGAAATACATATTTTAATAAATTATTTATTGTGTTATAGTGCGTTTCATCTATTTTTTTTCATATATTGCCAATTAATAATCCTTTTCATAATAATTATTGCTGTTGTTCCTTTACCACTAGTTGTAACGTGTTTGAAATTATTCATTTTTAATTCGTTCTCCAAAAGAGTTCTTAGTTCAAAATCATTTTTTAAGTACATCAGTTGTATAATTGAACATTTTGGCTCCCTAATTGCATATTTGGAGATTTTTTATGCAGCTTATTTTATGTTTTTTGACTGTATATTCAGCGGGTTTTCACTGCTTAAAAATCTGTTCTCGTTATTAGCGTTTCATAATTAATTATAAATTTAAGATTTATAATCAGTCCTCTACTAATCGGCTCTGTGCTAATGTGCGGTAGGATTTGCAAATTTCATTTGGAGTACCGGATAAATAACATTTATTTTGAGGTGGAGGACACAGTAGGTTTTCCTTTTCCTTTTGATATTCATAAATAAAAATAAAATTTTTAAAAAATATGGATAAATTATTTGTTATTTAAGAGTGACAAAATGAAATCCTGAAAATCGTATATTTTTAATTAAATCCTTACTGAGTAATAGATTAATTATTCAAACTTTAACAGTAGCGATTACTTTAGAAACAACTCAGTTAAATATTACAAAACAATTTTTAAAAAATACGAATTATAGGTTACTTGAAATCTAAAATACGATTAAATAATCTGAATCAACCACAACGAACAGTTTCGGATACAAGAATTTTCTAAGGGAAATGCACCTGTGCACTAGGTTAATTTCATAAGCCCAATTGGAAGTGTTGGTCTAGTACAATATAGTTTACTTACATAATTATTGAAATATAATTTTCTTTTCTAATAAAAAAAAATATTTGTTTACCCTCCATGAGTGGAGCGGGGGCGTATTCCCAGCGACCTTCGCTGAATAACGAATAAAACATGATGTATTATTGAATAATTTTTATTTAGAATAATTCCCGAGAATGAAGAGCGGCCACAATCTAAAAGGACTCTATTATTTGGATATTGTAACCCCATATGGGTTGTATAACTCATTCATAGATCTAATTTTCCTATTGAACTCAATATAGTTTCTTAGATAAGGTAATCTTCCTTTATGATGACTGTCTTTACATGGACTGTGATAGGTCAAATAATCATGCCTATATATGCCTTTTAAAGGTATCTAATAAACTATATTGCATTTTTGACTTTTGATGGACTTACATGTAAAATCAATAGATAGAACCTGTGCTTGTCATCTTGTGATACTTGTCATTAATACCACCACAGTCCACCAAATATTCTTTTTTTTACTGAAAAAGCAAATTATTTTTTCATTGAAACATTATATGCCAATTAATCCGGTACAATATAGATATCAATTTTAAATTTCATTGATTTACGGATGATCATTTTTCTTGCCTATGAATTCCATTGTACGTAATTATTTGGATCAATTGGTTTATCTTTTTTTTTTCAAGTAATACATTAGGTTTCGATAACTATTTGTGTAACAAATACATAACGTCAAGCACCGCTCTTGCTATCTTATACGGCAAATAATGACTCTTAACTCAATTTATTTTTTACTTCATATTAAAAAAAATCTTGATTGAAGAAAAATACTGTGATCAGAGCACTATGAAGCTTACCAGTACATTTCCAATAAAAGCTGTCACATTGAATCTTCTGAGATAAATTTGTAAAATAATGGATTACTGCTTTACGACTCAATTGAAAGGAACAATGAGAGAAACTGAAATCCTATAGAAACAAAATAAATCGTTAAATTAATAAAAATCATCAAATAAATTATATTACAAGAATTCAAAGGAGCAAGTTCGTATGAAAATAAATGTTATACATAAATCATAACACACCCTTTACGTAAATAATTATTGCACTAATTTTAAAAATGGACTATATACAACTCTTTCACTGTTTTAGCGTTTATTTACATTATTTATATGAGGCCCATATCATTAAAAAGTCAAGTTCAATGAGATGTATGATACTAAGAGCTAGGACTTTCACAGGGGACTAAAGCAGATAGGGACAGTGATAGAAATCAATATCAACAGCTGGTTTCAACTTTTTGAAGACAAGTTACCTACTAACCTAACCTCGGGGGTCAATAATTTATAATTGTTTTTATATTTTCTGAGTAATAAAAGCAGGCAACTATAAAAGAACTTTGCATAAAACAGCTTGGTAGTCCGGGGTTCCTTTCCGACGTTATACTTCGAAGGAGAATCTTGTTTGTTTAACTAAAGATTTTGAGAAGTAATTTAATAGTTAAATAAAAAACTATAAACGTAAGCGAAATAACAAGAATTATGAAATCTATAAATTAATATTTTTAGGTCAAACAATCGCTGTTATATGTTGAAGAGAGCCTCAATACAAATCAGAAGACATGCAATAAATAACAAAATCAACTCGCAGTTATAGTGCATTTAATATGAATGTATTATACTGTCCCTGTTTCATTATTTTTTATTTCAAGATAATTATCTAATTAATATATAATTCATTGCAGTATATGCATTAACTTGGCAGATTATGTTTTAATTCAGCTGCTTCTTAAACCAATAATAACTCGAAAATGTAATAAGAACCACATGGTCAGTAAAGCTAATTTTTATTAGAAGATAAGCGTTTACTTTAAATTCCTGATATGGCAAATTATGAATATTATTCAAAATAATTACGATCCTATTACAAATATATACAGAGAGATTTATTTCTAAGAAATTCAGTTCTTCCTATAGCAAAATTGTGACGTATTGACAATCAGTTCATCTTTTCACGTTTGCCTGACTAATGCCCAAATAGACGAGCTCTAATTATTGACTAAATACAAATAATTTTAAAAATATCTTATTTTAGATAAAGCAAGGTAGAATAAAGTTAAAGTATTGTTTTATTGCTTAAATTTAAAAAATAAACACGATATGACCGCCTTTATAAAATAGTGAAATTAATAGAAAAACAATTCACAAAAATTAAAAGGAAAAGTGATAAAAGTATAACTAAACTTGGTTTAGACGTTTGCTCAATGGTTTCCGAATTTAAGTTACATTTAGTAATGCTCTTACAAACAAGTGGAGCAACGTCACCAGTTAAAAATGAAATATAAATTAAATATTTATAAACAAAAGTGAATATATAAAGAAAATAATTAATTTGGAAAATATAATTCTTACATGAAAAGATCAAATCCTTAAGTGTCATACATAAAATATTTTAATTTTAGGTCCTTTCGGAAAAATTTTGAGATGGGGTGGCAATTTTCCCCCACTCCCCCCTCATTCAAACACTGCGACGAAACTCCCCTCGACAGCAGATCTCTCCGTGCTTTATGTTAAGGCTTCTACCGACTGCCTTGTAGTACTTGATGGAGGAAGAGTAAGCAGCTCGAAAATCAGACACTATTTCATCCAACCACCGTAAAGTAAAACCGAGGTAACTATATTTTCATTAGTATTTATAGACAATTTACTTAACTTAAGTACCATCATCTAATAATTATTACAACTATTGTTCTGACATTGAAACTTATATTAGAATCATATAATCATAGTTTTAAGAAGAATACGAACTTATGGCTCGTTTTGGGTCAGATCCTATGGCATTTACGCAAAAAAATAACTCTTATAGAAATAACACTTGAAGACAGCCCCTTGACTCTAAAGCTCTGGAAGTCGTGAAGAAAAAAAAACAACACTTCACTCCAATCAACATCCGAACTGCACCAAGCTATCCGAAGTATAATATATTACGAGTATAATACAAAATCAACAAATTTTCGGTCGAACAGTAGATTTTTAACAAACAAAAGACCCTATGCACGATGTTCTCCATTATGCTCCTACGCTACATCACGTAGTGAAATGTAGGTTTCAAAAAACGACAGCGCTAGTGGTTAGTGAACCTAACTTAACCTCCCGTTGCCTTTAGTAGACTTTTAAATTGAAACGTTTTAAGTTGTGAGTTAGTGTTGTTTTGTTTTGTTTTTGTTATTTTGTATCAAGATTTTTTATTTATTTGTAACTTACTTCAAATATGTCAACGCCAGATGTGTGGACTTGTCTTCGAAAAGATGGTAATCTTTTTTGATAATTATTTATTTATTAAACGATGTTACATATAATTTTTACTATCACTTCATTATTCTTTTTTATCTAACGTTCAAACTATATTCTTGCCACATTTTTTAATAAGCTTGGCCTTCTTTTGGTTAGCAGAAATTTCTTAAAATTTTGAATGCCAAACCTTATTAATCATTTTTGTCAGAATTTATTATTTTATATTAAAAAAAAAAAAATGGTTAAGATGAAAATTTCATTTGAGTTTTGACATATTAGAAGAAGTAGGATGTTTACTTATAAGTTAGCCGTTTTTAATCAGTAACACTTACAGAGCTGTGTAGGTGTATTTTGCATTCTCTTTTGTGGTACTTAAATACTTAATATCACAACACGACCTCACAGTTTATGTGTAAATATGTTTAACAATTTTTTAAAACTTTCGTTGATCATAAATCATTGTCGATGTTTTGAATGTACGTAACAATTCACTTCCTCATTATTAGTTGTAATTTGGACCAATATTCCAATTTAGATTTCTTTAAAATAAACTTATTAACGCTACTTCGATATTATTTGACGTCATCTCTGAAGGAACTTCGTTATTTCTAGTTTTTCTTAATTCATTATTTACGAGCGCTCGTTCTTTTTAACTTAAACGTTTCTTATGTTAAAAAAAAAAGAAAAAATTAAAAATTAAATCACCTTTATTAGTTAACTACATCGTAGCCGCCATGTTGATGAACTCTAATAATCTATGCTTTCTACTGCGATGTTCAACGTTCTGAAGAAAGGAACCATTATCTTCGTTTCCAGAAATGGTGAGCGAGTGTGATTTAAAGGTCTTTTTATACAATTTTCGTTATTTCATTTCTTTCCTCCCAGCGCTGAACGTTTATCGTCCATAGTTAAGAAGCCAGCAGATTTATGCGAACGTGTTTCCCATTATATGTGAAAACTAAAAATGGCCATTGGTCATTGAGCTGGGAGTAAGATGTTGTTTGTTTTCATATGTTTGTTTAATTAATGATATAATTACCCACAATTGATTTTATTAAATAATTATTCGTGAGTCATAAGTTCGTTTCTGCACTAGTGGTATGATTTAGAAAAAATATATATGTTAAGTCTAAATGATATACACGTTTTTATTTATATATTTAAAAAACATTTTATTAGCTTTTGCGTCCGTTTCTGAGATAATAATCCTTTCATAAAACAAAATTTGTGTTTTGAAAATTAATTATTGTTGAAGTAATAATTTTTCATCCTATCATTATGTGAAAACTAATTTTTATCAATTAATAATTATTTGAGTATTTTTCTTCATTGCTTAATTTTATGGATGTGTTCATTTAAAAATATTTTAATGTATGTTTCCATTGTTTAAATGTTTTGCATACATTTCAAGTTTTGTTTTTCTTTTCTGTTTTTTTCTCAGTGAATGAAACCTAAACCGAGAAATATGGAGAGCCCTCCACAGGAGGCCAAAGTGCCTTCAACTCCTAGAAAGTACAAACAAATCTGTGTTAATAAATTTAAGTTTGACCCACCCCCTGAAGCACCTGTATTCTCACCTACATTAGAAGAGTTTGAAAATCCACTTAAATATATAAATAAAATAAGACCTATTGGTCAGAAAACAGGAATATGCAAGATCATCCCACCAGCGGGATGGAAGGTGCCTTTTGTTTTAGATATGGATAGCTTAAAATTTACACCAAGAATACAAAGAATAAATGAACTTGAAGCAAGGACTAGGATAAAATTAAACTTTATTGATCAGTTAACTAAATTTTTTGCTCTTAAAGGGAAGACTTTTCAAATACCAGTTATAGAAAAACGAACATTAGACTTATACACACTCCACAAACTTGTAAAAGAGGGAGGAGGCCATGAAGAAGTAACTAAAGTAAGAAAGTGGGGAGAAATCGCCCAAAAAATGGAATTAACAAATGTGAAGTCTCCTGCTTTGTTAAAGACTCATTATGATCATTTAATACTTCCTTTTATAACTTCCAGATTAGAAGCAGAAAAAAATAAGGAAATGGGAGATAATGAGAAAAGGAGAGATAGTAATGGTAATCCTCTTGATAACAGTGATTCAAATTCTCCATCCTTTAGAGAACTGAAAAGTTTAACATTTTTAGGGCCAGGTCCAAAAATGGCAGTTTGCGATCTGGCATTTACGAAATCTGTCAAAACTAGAACCCGAGGTAAGAAGATAATGTATGAATTTGATCCATTGGCAAAGTATATGTGCAAAAGTTGTTCTAATGGAGACATTGAAGAGTCATTAGTGACTTGTTTAAGTTGTGAAGATAGATACCATTCTTCCTGTCTTATACCACCCCTAACTGATACCAATTTGAGTGGATGGAGGTGTCCAAAATGTGTGGCTACAGAAGCTTGTAAGTCATTAGAAGAGTTTGGTTTTGCACAAGCAGAAAGAGAGTATACATTGACTGAATTTCATGAAATGGCTGATACCTTTAAAGAAAATTATTTTAAATTGAAACCTACAGATGTACCTACTAGTAGAGTTGAATCTGAATTTTGGAAAGTTGTTTCTTCTATTGAAGAATCTGTCACAGTTGAGTATGGAGCAGATTTGCATGTTATTGATCATGGTTCTGGCTTCCCTATTAAAAATAAACCCACTAAAGTCGATATAGACAATGATGTTTTTGATAAATATGCTGAATCTGGATGGAATCTTAATAATTTGCCTGTGTTAAAAGCATCAGTATTACGACATATTAGTGCAGATATATCGGGAATGAAAATACCGTGGATGTATGCTGGTATGTGTTTTGCCACTTTTTGTTGGCACAATGAAGACCACTGGAGCTATTCCATCAACTATTTGCATTTGGGGGAGCCAAAAACATGGTATGGAGTTCCTGGAAGTAGTGCTGAAGATTTTGAACGTGCAATGAAAGCTGAAGCTCCTGAACTTTTTGATTCTCAGCCAGATATTCTTCATCAGCTAGTTACCATTATGAATCCAAATGATATAATGAAAACAGGCGTTCCTATTTACAGAACTGACCAAAGGGAAGGTGAATTTGTCATTACATTTCCTCGAGCTTATCATGCTGGTTTCAATCAAGGTTTTAACTTTGCAGAAGCTTGTAATTTTGCACCTTATGATTGGCTTCACATTGGACGAGAATGCATTAGTCATTATTCATCATTAAAAAGATTTTGTGTGTTTTCCCATGATGAGTTAGTATGTAAAATGGCTGAAATATATGATGAATTGGATAAAAAAATCTTACTTGCTACCTACAAAGATATGAGAACAATGGTTAATGCAGAGCATACCAAGCGAAAGTTTCTACTCATGCAGGGAATAAAAAATGCTTCCAGAGTCAGATTTGATGAACTTCCAGATGATGAACGACAGTGCTTTGTTTGTAAAACTACATGTTTTTTATCTGCATTAGTGTGTAAATGTAATCCATTAAAACTTGTTTGCCTAGACCATTATAAACAATTGTGTGTTTGCCCAGTATCAAATTACAAGTTGAAGTATCATTATAAAATTGATGAACTTGTTGCAATTTTGTACTTAATGAGGAATAAGGTTGAAAACTTCGATAAATGGATAGTTAGTGTGGATAAGTCTTTTTCAGATCTCAATAAAAAATTTTATTTTAGGATATTCACAGAACTTTTAATTGACTCCAAAGATAAGGAATTTACAAAAGATGAATTATTGAATGTACTTGAAGATCAAGTAAAAAGTTGTTTACAAATTTCATCAACAGCTAAGAATTATTTAATGAACTTGAATGGAGATCCTTCTAAAATTCACAAGAAGAAGCATGTAAATGACTTAATTGAGTTTTCTAATAATTTAGATAAAGTTCCTTGCAATTTAGTTGAGTCCAACAGCATTAAAAACCTTTTGGAATGCTCCCTTAAGTTGAAAAAGATAGCAAAAAAATTATTAAATTCGAAGGTTATGAACAAAGTTCGGATTGATCACTGTATTCGTCTAATGAAAGCTATAAACATCGATTTTGAAGAATTATCTGAGTTAGAAATAAAATTACAGACCTGTGATTGGACGGATAAGTATAATAAAGTTATATCCCAGCCCTGTCATGTTGAAGAAATAGAAGATTTAATTGAAAAGGCTTCTACATTTCCAAGGTCAAGTTTAGCTTATAAGCAAAGCATTGATTTATCCAAATCTTTAGCTTCTATACTCTCATGGAAGTACCGGCTAGATATGGCACTTTCTTCACCTCACCTTACTCCTCAAGATTTAAGGAATTTATGGTCAGAGCTATCAGGTATGTTACAAGTTAATTTTCCTGAAAAAGAAAGATTAGCCAAAGTTATTGAACAAAGTGATCACATTGAACTCCAAATGAAGTCATTATTGAGCGGTGAAATGGTCCTTTATTATGAAGAAATTGTTAAATTAATAACAGATGCTAAATTGTTACCAGTTTGTTTTCCATCACTTCAGCTACTTCAAGAAAGTTTAATTGAAGTATCAAGATGGCTTTCAACAGCAAAAAAATTATTCCTTAAGAGAAGTTCCCCATTTGACTTAATGAATGCTTTATGGCCTCGAAAATTTGTTAATCGTAATAATTATTACAAAAGAACAAATGGAGTCCCATACAATGTTGTAGAATCAATATTTGATGTATCTGGGAAAAAATTCTCGAAAAGAGATTATCGACAATGTTATAAAACTCAAATAAAATCAATATTTGAATTAAGACTGCAGAACAGTAGTGTTACTGTTAGCAAATCTTGTCCATGCGGCTCAGAATTAAGTAGCAGAACTTTAGAGTGTAGAATTTGTTATACAGTTTATCATAGTCGATGTTTTATAATTGAAGATAAGAGTAGTTGTCCTACTCTATATAACTATTTCAACAAGCTGATTTGTAGTTTCTGTTTCCGAACAAAACGTCCACATATAGATAGGGTAAGAGAGTTATGTTACGATTTAAATAATTTGGCTGTGAAAGTACCTGAATGTTTTGCTTTAGAATACAGTCTTACTAAATTTAATGATTGGCAAAGGAGAGCACAAAAAATACTAAGCACCAAAGAAGTTACGTCAGCATTGCATCTTATCAATGCTAATTCCAAAAAGATTTTAAATTCAAATTCTGTTCAACAATTAAAAGCCAGTGCTCCACCTCATAGTTTGATTGACCTTAATCAAATCAATATTGTTCAATTAATAAATGAGGAAATTAAGGATTTCAAGCATATATCAGTAAGTATTGATAAACTTTTAGAACTTAGACAGTTGATGATGGAAGGTGATATAATGGAAATTACATCCACAGAAAGTTCAGATATTTGGATGGTGCTTGAAGCTGCTAAGATGAGAGACTATTTCATTATAAATCCTACATCACTTCAACCATCTACTTCTAAAATCAATAAAAATCTTGTCAAAACGAAATTAAAAGTGGTAAAGAAGCCTGGAATGAAGTCAGTTAGAAAAAATCCCAACATAAAACGGATCATGAGAAAAACTAACATGTCTACTATAACTAACCAGAACTATTTGTTGAAAACTAAACTTCTTCAGACTGAGTCAATATCAAATATGGCTCCTTCTTCCCCTGGTGCTTCCTCGGTAGTTAGTGAAACAGGTGAAGATTGTGCTGCTGAAAATTGTTTGAAGCCAACAGAAGATTCTTTGGATTGGGTTCAGTGTGATGGGAAGTGTGGTCAATGGTTTCATATGAAATGTGTAGATCTCACCAAACAAGAGCTGTCAGAAGATGATGAATTTTTATGTCTTCACTGCATAGGAGATAGTCCTTACAATGAAGAAGAAATACAAATATGTTCCTTAGATAACAACCGAGTCAATTTCTTCATTCAGTAGACCTTATTTCAACTAAGCAGCTGTTCTCAGGTAACACCTTAAATTATATTTAGACATTCTTTTTAGTTAAATTAGTCAATTACAGTTATAATCATTGATGTGCTGTCTGTTTCTTTAGCAGTGCTAGTACATTTAATTAATTTCTCAATTCAACCTATTTAGTTGATACATTATCTACAGCCTGACATTTAAGATTTCTCAATTTTTTCCATATTACGCTTATTTAGCTGTCTGTTGTTTAATATGTTTTATAAATAATAGTTATTAATATCACTCTATTGATGATTTTATTAAGATATGGCATTATTATTAAAAGATGTGGCATGGTATATAGATTGTACAAATTCACTCTTTGGAATAGATCAAATTTGTAGAACTAATGTTTCTTGTTTTTCTTTTCAGATTATCTTAGGCAGTTTATTAGTAAAGTTGAACATCCTGGACAAATGATAACTATTGCTGCTGCTCAGACTCTAAGTGTGTCTGAGCAATTATCAAAGTTAGCTGAAGGTGAATTTACGAATAATTTATTACTTTTTACAACTTTATGTCTTGTAAACATGTCCCCAACATTATATGTCACCACTAAAAAGTCTCGTGCTAAAGAAAGAGGCTGGTGACCTTTGATGTCACCAGCAGCCACCATGGTATAAGAACCATTGTACTACACATTTATATTTACTATGTTTATGTTCTTTGCAACTCGGGGAAAAAAAACTGTTTCAGATTATTAATAGGAATTTTAAAATCTATTAGAAAATTTTATGAAATGGGTTAAAATTAACCCTTTTTGTAAAAGAGAGAGAGATTTTACTAATTTTATATCAGATAGGTTTTAATCTCACTGAAATAGTCCGACAGGGCTTATATGAGAAATTTTTAAAAATCTTTCTTTAAAGTACATTTAATTTTGTTTATTTGAAATAATTATCCTTCTCATGTTTTGATTAGTAATGCAAAGTGAATAAATATAAATTATGAAAGTATTTTATTGTCAACTTACTGAGATAATTGGACAAATATTTTATCAAGGTTGGAAAAACATTTCTGGAAATAAAAGGCATAATATAGATGTATTATATACTATTTGAAAGCCTAAGATTTTAGAAAAAAATTTAATGGAGATTGCCATAAAATACATAAATAAAAGTATCTTTTCTTACACGAAGGACAGAATATTTGGCAGGGACATGTGCAGTTGGTTTTCTGTTTCAATAGTGTGATTAATGTTCCATACCATCATAGTTATTTTTGTTAATTTCAATTTAAACCTTTTTTGCGAGCCTTGCAGTTAGTCGACTGACTAACAACAGAATTTAAATTTTAGAAAAACTGTTATATTTTTATATTTCTTTCATACTTTTGCAAAAGAAAAATGTTGAAGTTTTGCAACAAAAAATAATATAAAAGTATTTTCTTGAAAACTGTTGAAGTTGGTATTTGCCCATCTGCCAATTTGAAGGTTCATTTGGAAAATTAGTCTGGGAAAGTATTGGGGCAGTGAATAATACAGAAATATCTGTTCTGAAATGTGTGAGAATTTATTTCAACTCCAAGTGTAGGGTAGTAACTGAAAGTTGTGTGATGTGCTCTCTGCACCACATTTTTATTTAAAAGCTTTTGCTTTATCTAGATGTATATATATCACAATTTTATAGACTAATTGTGTGGGGTGCTACATACTTTTAATAAGATATTGCTACTCTCCTATTCAGAAAAATATGTTTTTTCAAGCTCCTCTTCTGTAAAGTTAGGGAAATGTTTCATAGTGTCTTTTTTCCTCTGAACTACTGATATGTACGATCCTAAGTGTAAAATAATTAGATAAGAGTATAAACACTGAACATGTAGACATAAACATATAAAGGAGAATAAAATTAACCAAAATGTTGTACAATGAAGACTAATTATACAAAAGACAAAATTTGGTATAGTACAAGACATGCAAAGTCTAAAATATAAATACAAGATAAAGAAACAATTACTAAAGTGAAGACAAATTATGAGATGTGGAGTTTAACTAGGTAGACAGTTCAGGAAGGAGAAAATAAAAAATTATAATTAAAGATATAATTAATAAAAAATGAGGATAATGAAAGGAAAAAGAAGGGGAAGAATGTATATGGTTAGAGAATGGGTAACAAATAAGAAAGAAAAGAAAGTTAATTGTATTTAGGATATATCTATTGGTAAAGGAAATACAATCTTTATTAGCTTAGTGATCAACACAATTTCGGTCCAAGGTTTATATAGATTGATTTAGAAATTCAAGAGTTGCACCAAACAAGGAACAAGGAAGTGTGCCAAGGATAGAAAGTGTTTCAAAGATATAGCAATCAATGATAGGTGTGTCCAGATTCTTAAAATATAGGCAGCGGGAGTAAAGGGATTGATGGATTGTTTGTGTTAGAAAATATACGAATTTAGGAAATTGGTGATAACGAAAGTTGCGTGGAGTTTTTTTTTTTGTTTTGTTTTTTCGGCCAAGACTCCCATTGGAGTCCTATACTGAGTGGAGTTGAAGAAGTAAATAAACAAATTATGAGAGATAGTTGACCGTGGATGATGAATGAGGAGAAGATGGTTGGGGTTGCGGTCAATGAAAAACGCAAATAAGTTCGATTAACTTATTTTAATGTGCCAACGTTTCGGCTAGAATTTCTAGCCTTCTTCAGGGCTAAAAACAGAACAAGATAACAACCACAGTAAGTATAGAAGAATAAAAAAATAAAAAGGAAGTATAAACAGAATAATTTTACACTTAAAATGATAATGGCATAGAACAAGCATGTAACAATATTTTCAAATCATTTTATGTGTAAAATTATTCTGTTTATACTTCCTTTTTATTTTTTTATTTTTCTATACTTACTGTGGTGTGGTTGTTATCTTGTTCTGTTTTTAGCCCTGAAGAAGGCTAGAAACTCTAGCCGAAACGTGGGCACATTAAAATAAGTTAATCGTACTTATTTGTGTTTTTCATTGACCGCACCCCCAACCATTTTCTCCTCATTCATAAATAAACAAATCAAATAAAATTGTAAAATATTTGTAGAGAAAGTAAAAAAAAGATATTATAAGAAATTTTATCATTTTCTCTAGAATGTTTATAGAAAAGGTTCACATAAAACGTTTTGTGCCAATTTCATAAATTTTTTGTAGATTTTATCAAGTTTAAAAAAGAAACTAGATTCTAAAAAATCAAATTAAAATGATCTGATAGATGAATATAGTTGATTGTAGAAATAATATATGGAGAAGTTGGTAAGATATGCGGTGAGTGAAGATACAATCGTCAATCTACTGACCGATCCCCTGACCAACGTCTTAGAAAATAATCTGAATTTAGATTGCTAAATTATTACACTATTGAGTTAGTGAACACACTTAACTGGCATAGAACAAGCATGTAACAATATTTTCAAATCATTCATTTTATTCAAAATAACTATTCCACTTGGCCAGGCTCCCTGTTTATCTATAACGCTACTACCAATTATTTTATAATAGAATTCACAATCCTAGCTCATCCAAATTATATATTTGCTCTTAATCAGTTTCACATTTATATTTAATTCAATATTATATTGTATGTATATGTTTTCTTTTAGGTATCACCTTGTTGGACAAAGAACTAAAGAAACAAGTTCTTGAGAAACACGAAGATTTAGTTTCTCAAGCTACTTGGGTCGAAAAATTACAAGGTGTACTCTCAGTTATGCATGTACATGTCCAGGTAGCTAACTTATGTAAATAGACGTATACATATATATATATATATATATTCATTTTAAACTATTTGAAAAAAACCTGTAAATATTGCAAATTTTATTTTTAAATATACAAAGATTTTTATTAAAAAATACTAGTCTATTATTTTATTATTTTTTTAAGTATAGTTTTATTCCGGTTTAAAAATTGTGTGTATGTTGTTTTTTAGTTTTGGCATAACTGTCTCTTGCCTCTCTAGATAAATTTATAATTCAATTCTACACAGTGCCTATTTGAGTTCACAAAATGGCATTATTTATCATTTAAGGGTTTAGTTACCTATACTTCCATTATAATCCCTTTATCTGGTTTTGTTAGTTGATTGGTAGTATGTTTATTCCTAGTAAATTTGTTAAAATAAGGAATGCTTCCTTGTTTACTGAAATTGTATATATGTATATGAAGACTTGAAGTTAATAAACATTATATATCCACACTTTATTCTACCGTGTGTTTATTATTTGCAATTAATATTTAATGTAAACATTTATTAAATAATTCTGCACATTTTGTTTATACTTAAGTCTATAATTGGTGCTTTATATATGCCATGTGGTTATAAACACCATTCATATATTCACTATAAACACTATTATTTGATGTATCTTGATTGTTGATTTTTTTTTTTTTTTTTAATGTTTAATTAAAATTAACTGCAATCCTGTAATTGTAGTTTTAATTATATTAAATGGTGTAAGATATTTGAAACAGAGCTTTAAATTAAGTATTTTTGTTATTGAAACAATCAATCTTCCAGTATTTTATACTAAGGTTTATCGAAAGAATGGTAAATTGATTTAACCGCTTCTACTGAGAAAAAGTATTGTTTCCTTTATTGTTTTATGTTTTCATTTTTTATTAGTTATTTATATAGACATTCAAGTGATAAATAATTGTGTATCTTAATTGTTTTGTAATAACTTATTTAATGTTATTTTAAATTTTTTTAAATATTGTTTAATTTCTAGAACGGTGTGAATTATTGCAAATATATATATATTTTTTTTTTAAAATGGAAACTAAACAATTTTCCAAAACTGGTCTCCAAATAAAGATATTTTTCTGTAATTGGTTTTCAATTTTTTCCCCTTAATGTATAAATGAATTAGATCTTTTATATATTCAAATAAATATCACAAATTACTATTGAATCAAATTACAGTAATTACCAAATCTATCCTCTGTGAATATAAATAAAGTATCTGGCTTGAATAACTAAAGTATTCTGTATGATTAGTTATTTTATGTATTTCATTTGTGTTTTTTTCACAAATGAAATTTATACAGTAACTGATTATGGAATATATACAATGTCTGTATCAAGCCATTTTTTATTGTTGAATGAAGGGACCAAAAATTAATTGTTCTGTTTACTTTAATTCTTTAGAAACTAATAAGTTTTATTTATAATTTAATTTTGATAAAATTCTAAATTATATTTTATATTTATAATATAAAGCATATTTTTTTTTTACAGTATATATATTGTGGAATTCTTTTCTTACTTATCTATATTAATTAATTGTTAAGAATAGACATAAAAATATATATTTTTTAATAAAGCTTTTGTTAGTAAGAATATTTTTCATAGCTATTTTAAATATCAAATTTAAAGAATAAAATAAACCCATAATTGAACAAATTGTGTTTATTTCAGATTCTAACTATTTAAATTTAAAATTAAAGCTAAAAAAAGTGATCTTATAAAACAAGCATAAAACCACCGGATTAATTTAATTTTGTTTGGGAATAGGCCGTA
Source organism: Halyomorpha halys (assembly GCF_000696795.3). NCBI lineage: Eukaryota > Metazoa > Arthropoda > Insecta > Hemiptera > Pentatomidae > Halyomorpha > Halyomorpha halys. The sequence continues at coordinate 494,576 of NW_027107632.1, read as the reverse complement.
TTAAATTGTTTTAAAATTAAACATAATAAATTATGATTTAACCTTTGTTGTCCTCTTCCTTAATTGTTGGTTGTTCCTCATGATGTTTTACAGTTGGAAAATTACCGCTAAGGTTATAATTGTGTTGAAGAAGTCCACTGTTCTTCATCAATTTAGCTACTATGCTTTTGTATCACAACACTATTATTTCTGCCATTCACTTAATAACTTTATTTGATTAACACTCAATTGTTACTGGGCATAACAATGTACCTCACATATTATAACTCAAAAATACTCTGGTTTTTACACGAACTGCATATGTTTACTACTGGAGCAATACTGGACTAATAACCTTATGTGTCCGTGAATCATTCAATATTGGACTGCTTTGTCTAAAGTAATGGGGTTTTCGTACTGTTCTATAGATTGTTAATCTCTTCTCTTTTGTTATTCATTTAGGTCGACTACAGAATTACTTAAACAAATATTTATTATTATAAATTTTTACATTATTCTTCAACTAGTTATTTGTTTTAAACATTTATTTTTCTAATTTATGACATAATTTTCATTATCTCATAATTGAAGACATAATTATTTTTAATTGAAGACAAATACTACTATAGGAGAACCATTGTCACTTATTTGATCATGTCAGCACTGTACTTTTCTTACAACATAAATATTTGAAATTCCAAAAAATCAATTAAATCATTACTAACGGAATCAGTATAATGTTGGTTGATAGATTTTATTGCTCATAATTTACTTAATTACAGTTTTATACCACCTATTACCAAAACAAATTCCTATCTTTTTCTTTAAGTTATGTTATTATTCTAGAATACTTATTTTCACATTGTTTTTAATGCTTTATGGATGTCTACAAATACTTATTACTAGATTATAACCCTGTTATGTGATGATATCAGCCATATGGATTTTTATGGTGTCCTCAGAAGGACCTTATAATCTAATAAATAAAATCTTTCGATCTGGGAATATGATTGGATAATGAGAAACATGGAAATAGGGTGTTAAGTAGAATAAGTAGAAAGGAGTGAAGAATGATTAGTCAGGATATAGTAATGTAAACTATACAAAAAATAATCTTGAGCAGCAGATCTTCTCACACCTAAAGTCCTATTTTCACCTCATCTTGGTGTGAAAAACAGATTACTTGTGGTGTAATTATTTCATTAATTACAACAAAAAAAATTGAGAACCATGAAAAGCCATTCTCTTACACCAACCCAATTATTCTAGAAATTTCCAACCCTCTACCATCAGAAGGGGCTGTATTAATGAACAATTGGTAGATAAGCTGATAAAATTAAGATACCTAACATGCACTTTTCAAGTCAATTCGCACATAAATTTTCGACCCTGTAACTTAGTTAGGTAAGAAAAACATCAAAAACCTTTAAAAAATGAAAATAACATTAGGACATGACAAAATTTTAACTGAAATTTATCCTCACTTTGAGATTACTTTTCTCCCTATTCAACAACCCTAAATTTCAAATTTTATCCAAAAGGAACTTGCCGGAAGTGCTCAAAGTGGTGAAAATATATATCAGACATTCCCTAAACTATGTACTAGTACTTTTCAAACAAATATAAAATGCACCTTAACTTTATTTCAAATACCTCTGATACGATACAGTATACAAATCTATCGATTTCCAGGAAATACGGCAAAAATCATTAGTCCTGTACAAGGTAGTATAGGTATTAGTTACAAAGCAAATAGAAGTAACATTTAAAATCGTAACCTCTGAATTTGTTGGTTCCTCAGTCTCATTTCTTATAGACATATTCAAAGAATTATGTCTCTTACAATTATTAATTGTTTAAAGGGAAATAAAATTTGACTTAAACAAGTTTTGTGTTGTCCCATCCCAAACATTTTTCGTCATTGTACCCTTTTTCGACTAAAACATTTGTGGCCCCCTTGTTGGTCTAAAAACTTCACAACACCCATGTCGAACTATAATAATGTACAAATGTCATCACAATGCAGTTGAGTATGTAGGAAAATAAAAAAAAAAAATGCTCCATGCTTTGCTATTTTAATATTTTTCTTTGTGATAGTTTGAGAAAGTAGCATACCCCTGGCACACCCACTTTAGGAACCACAGGTCTATATGTATGTGTAAAGTTGTTATGGCAATGTTACATGTGTGCATAAGTTGGACACTTCAGCTTATTAAGATACTTGGGTTTTGAACTCTTATGGGCAATCTTATTTAGAACCATTCTACATTGTACTTGGAAAAAAAAATGGCCATCTTTTATTTGTTTTGGGTTCTGAACATATAATAATCAATATTTGACAAAAAAAAAGTTAAAGAAATAAAGTATAAATATAATGCATAACTAAAAATTATAATAAAAAAAAAAATTAACTTTTATTTTAGACTCGTTTATTGTTTACCTTTTTTTTTTGTATAGTATTACATTCTGTCATATAAATTCAGACATTATATAACACATTCACACCATATACACTGTGTATTTTTTAAACTAATATTAAAAAATACACAGATTTTCATTTAAATATAGGTATTTCCTTAAGCATTTATTACTGATTAAATTTGTTGCGGCCTATTCTCCACAGTTTCGCAAAAACTGTTAGTGAAGGAGGACACTGCCAACTCTCCTTGTGAGCTCCCTGCCTTCCCTATTGAACCAAGCCTTGATGAAGACCTCTAACATTTGTTGAAATGTTGGTTTCAAGTAAATATTTTTGAATATGTTTCTGGTTTTACCATCTGGACCATCTTATCCTTCAAAAAAAAAAAAAGAAAGAAATATAACTTGTTTGACTCAGAGGGATGCTTATTCAGTTTGTTGGCCAATTTATCTCATATTGATGATTTACCTTTTGATGATAAGATTTCTTTCATAAGTTCCACAAATTAAATGGATCATTGTTTCTTTCTCTATTATCTAGCAAATAAGTATTTAAAAAAATTAGTCACCATTCCATACCATTCTTTATCGTCAAATCTTCCTTTGGGTTTTCTTTTCGACTATTGATGATAGAGCCCCTTAATTATTTAGAAAGCTTCCAGAGTGTGGTTTTACTTTGTTAGAAATAACTGCTTTTCATTGTAGCTTCTGTTTTTTCCTTATAATATGAAATTTTAGGAATTAATTTCTCTTGAGAATACTAATGGTTTTCTTCTACTGGTCCCTAAAAATCTTCGTTGAACAAATATGTAGTCATATTTGGAATAAACTGTTTGTATAAATATCTTTAGAAAGCTCATTAATAGATGAGGGTTGATTTTCATTTATGCTATTAGAAATTAAGACATTAATTGTTTTAATGAATGGAATATGGTCCGGGTGCGGTAATAACTATTTTAATTGAGCCAACGTTTCGCTCCACGTTTCTGACCCCACGTTCCACTCTGACTTTGACTTCCGTCAAAACAGCCCTGACGAAGCCCTGCAACGTGGGGCGAAACGTTGCCTCAATTAAAATAGTTATTACTATTTGAGTTTTATTTGACCGCACCCGGACCATATTCCATTCATTGATGCACACAGTCAATCAGTAATCTTCCATTAATTGCTTTAATTTCCACCTCTTTGTTCAAGTATGCTCATGAACTTTAATATTTCTGAAAATTAAATCTAGTATCTGAAATCCTTTCACAAAATCTGATTCATTTGTACCAATACTGAAAAATCATCAATTGAAAATAGACATTCATGTTCCATACCTCAGTAAGTATATGGTATGATATGCATTTAAAGCGAAATTGCAAAATGATTTCATACTTGACAGCATTTCTTTTTTTTTTTTTGCTTTGCTTATCACCCTAACAAGATTAAGAATTGTATTCACCAGTGGCAGTTACAAGATTTAATGACAATGACTTGTGAACATGAATTATGACAAACTCTACAAACCACTAGTTCTAATTGTTTAGTACAATTTATAATAACCCTCTACCATTTATTACTGGAATATCAATGGATTTGTAGTTTGAGGTTCTCTGAGTTGAAGGAGAGCTGACTGCTGGTATTCAGCAATTATATTTTTGAGAAGGAGTTGAACTGAGAGGAAGTTGTGACATTTCCTTTGATTGGTTTTTAGATTACACATTATCACAAGAAAAGTGGAAATAACATGCATTAGGATAAGAACTATTTAACCATGATATGATCTAAAAATAGATAAATATGAATATTGTAAATATAAATAAATTGAATATAGTTTGTAAATAAGAAATATTTATAAGAGGGTAGAGTAAGCTGATAGCATTTTTGTGACTGATTGAGATGTATCCTCGTAAAGCAAGAAAAACAAGTCTAAAAACATATCAACTTCAGGGAAGAAATCATCTAAAATGAAGTCAAAGATACTCAATGAATATGAGTATAATACTCGAAATTCTTGCTTTATTTCTTTTCTCTAATTTTCCAAAACTTAAACCGCTTGTGATCGGAAATGGTTTGAAAATGAAATTTGGAAATGACTAACTGGCCGGCTGCATGAGGTACAGTTAGTATCTCTATCTTTACTTAGACCTTCATATTTAAGTTAACAGACTTTATATTTTTTTACCTATGTATTCAATGTAATTAACATGTTTTGAATTATATTTAAGATCCTAAGGGTTTGTCATTGAAATTGTTATATGCAGCTAAAATGTATCAATTAAGAATTTTGGTTTTTAAACATCACTGTCATATTAAAAATTGTAATAGTAATTATAGAATTATTATAATGGATAGTGTTTGCTGAAATTTGTGCTTAATCACTTCCTGAATAATTTAAGAAGCTTAAAGACACGATGGGCATTTATTCTGTAGAAGTAATCAAACTCATTGCAAAGCTGTCTAATAAGATGCCACCTACTTATAAATCCTAGATGTTTAACATTTCAAATTCTATGTTCACTGAGACAGTTTTAACTCTGAGCTAGTTTCCTTTTCATAAAATGCAATATACATTATACAGCCCTTATATAGATAGCAAACAAAATTGGAATAGGATGATTAATTTCTGTCACAGAAAAAATTCAATATTAATAAGTAAATTTAAGTGAAATTAAATTATTCTATTCTGCAAAGTTAAGAATAGTTCACTGATCTAATTATATCAGTGTTTCCCAACTCAGAGAAGTCCGCAACCCACTAAGCCAGATAATGGACCACGGCTCACACTCCTCACTCTTGACGAATGGGGTCCCCCCTGAAAATATTTGATAAATAGGTTGCTTAAAACTGCTTACCAAGGCACTGTAATAATTTTATTACCAGTTAAAACCTTTTAGCTAACACTAAAATATGAGTAAAGTAAACTATAAAGCAGTTTTAAAAATAGCTTCTCATAAATTATGTGCTGCCGAACCCTTTCCGCAGCTCAATCCCAATGCTCTTGCAGTCCACTTCTGGGCCTTGTGTGAATATATTATTATTTTCAAAATTATGACATATTAAATAAATGAGTTGTTGAGGTTAAGAAGAAAAATAATTAAAATCATTTTTTACTTGCTTAAAATGAAGGATAATAAGTAATCTCACAAAAAAAAGGAGCCTAATTCTTTTCCTTAGAAAAGAAATTTTTATCTACTAAATATTTGTGTATATTTTCTTAGTTGATGAAAACCAATAAGAACAAAAATATACTTTTTTGTACATAAATATAAAAAAAAATAGTAAATGAAGGAAAAAGACATAATCACTGATTTCACTATGTTCTACATTGAAATTTTGATAAATCATAGTTAAGGAAATGAAGCCGTTTTGAAGTACAAAAGATCGGCTTGCTCTGAATTTTTGATATGTTAATATGGCTTGGATTGACATTAAAAAACTAACCTTGTGACTTCGGCATACATCTAGAAGTTTATTTCATTCTATAAAAACTCTAAAATTTTTGTTTTTTTTTTCATTCCATTCTCAATATCTTTGAAACAATCTATCACTCCAATAGGGTTTGGTATTGTCATACATTCATCAAAAATGATTCATCTTGAGAATAATTTCATATCGAAGGAACTATCAAACTTACAAACGTATAAAAGTCCTCAAAGTCAAATTTGTTTAATTCACTCTAAAATAGTTTATAATGATTATCGTTGTCACAGTTTCCATGATGTTTGCCAAAATTAAGTCTCAAAGTCATAATTTTTGGTTTTTCAAAAGAAATTCTGTATTTGGAAAAGTTTTATCCTTGGTACTATTAAATACACAGAGTTCAATTAAGGATCAAATTTGAGCAAATTTACTATACTTAGAAAAAGGTATTTGTTGATAGTTTCCAAGATAATGAGCATGGAATGGAAATTTTTTTAAAAAATTAGGGGTTTTCTTGAATAAAATATTTTTATTAGGTATACTTTCTCTTTAAAATTTGTATTGTTTTATCGTTTGAAGTATATTGTTATGTTTATTTAATGGTTATATTTTTCATTTGATCGATCCGCAATACATTTGAATTACATCAAAATTGGGTTGATTTAAATCATGAAAGCAAAACTTTATGTTATGTAAACATTTTTAATTTAAAAGTTTAGCTCTATTGTTGATTCATTCCAGGAATATTTGAAATATAGGAGAAAGCATAATTTATTTATGTAAGAAATGAAATTACTTCTTAGTAATTTTCTATTTCACTACTTCACTTACTGAATTACTCTGTAATCACTTTGGTAATTATCTTTAAATACTTGAGTTTGAAAGTTATTGTATTTATTGGGTCATGATCACTAATTAAATTTAATTAAACATTTCAATGTTTACTTCTGTCTTTAAAATTATTATATTTGACTCTTAGTAATTTTTATAAATGAGCAAAAATGCTCTATATTTTTAAAATAAATCAACTTTTCCTGGCCAGAATCATACACCTAATATATATATACATCTTGCTTGTATGAGTTCTAAGAAGAGACTGATTAGTTGCGGTTTCTCAGTGCCTGGTATTCGCTAAAAAGTTCAATAAATAAAAGTCTTCTTTCTTTTTTTGTCACTTTGCTATCTCTTTAACTTTAAAATAATTGTCTTTAAAAACTTAATCCATTTCATATATGTAAGATAACAAATTTTATAAGTTCGAATTGTTGGTGTGTTTCACTAATCATAAGTGAATGACCATCAGCGCTTGTTTTATATGTGTTGTTATATATACTGCATTGTCCCAATGTCTTAAAAAAATCATCCCAATTATACAATACTGAAATATTTACATTTATAACTTAAAATTATGAAATATTTATTTTACATCCAAATAATTAAATAAATATTATTTACCAACACAATGCATTCATATGCTATTCAAAATGTCTAATAACTCTATATTTCAAAAGAATTTTTATAAATTATAAATCATTCTTATTGAGACTTACGAAATAAATTATATATGCCTTTTTACGTATAAAACTTAACAAATTTTTTTTATCATCAAAATAATATTTTATCCACACTATTGATATTAATCAACTTTTTCAAATATTTTTCACGATATTTACATTTTACTGTTCAATTTCCAATAACAGTTAATATATTTTTATTTTATTTTACAAAAGACGTAAAATATCACTAAAATATACTATTAAGATAACAGAAAATTTAAATGATATCTTTTAACACTGATGAAGCCCTGTAACGTGGGGTGGAATGTCGGCTCTCATCAATAGTTTTTATTACTATTTGTGTTTTTTGTTTTTTTTTACCACAGCCGGACCATCTTCCTTGCATATAAAATATATTTTAATTAAAAATGTTTTTTGCACATACAGATGCAATGAGATAATGAGAATTGGTTCTTCTTAAGGCTATCAGGTATAATAAAGTAGGTAACATTCTGTGCAATTTGCCTCCCAACATTTTCCCACAGTTCTGTACATCTTAACAGGAGTTTTATTTATTTTTTATTGTTATTTATGTATTGTTATTACATTTGTTACCTCCCACTTTTGACTTTAGAAAAAAAAATATTTTCCTAAAAATGGGTGAAATCTGAGTTTGACTTTTTCCTATCTAGTCTTCAAGTATGAATAAATATGTTTATTTGTTCCCAATGCACCAACTTGGAAAAATACTTGGTTAAATGATTAGAAACAAAACCAGATTAAACAAATTGTATAAAAATACTGTCTCGGAATGTGCTACAATTGAAAAATTATTCTTTGTATTTATTATTTTTTATTGTTTTGCTGGTCAATTTTTCTCGTATATTTTAAGGTTTTCATTAGTTAAACTATTATTTAATTATTATTACTACACATAATATTACTAAAACTAATATTAACTTTTTTATTTTATTTTATTCTACCTTCAGGACCCAGCCATGATGAAACCCTGAATATAGGACGAAATATTAGTTACTAGTAAATAGTTTTTCTGCTATTTTAATGCCTTTTTAACCGCCATCCAGATCATTTTCCTACAATAATATTAACTTATTTTGTTCCAAAAAAAAAGAAAATAAAACAAAAAAGCTCATATGATATTTTCTTCAAAATCAAGTAATCTCTGTAAGAATCAACTTAACAGTACCACGAGTTCACTATTTTTAATTAATCCTATCTTTCTCTGCGTGAAAGATTTTAATAAAAGAGCCCATTTTTAATAAGATTGACTTCAGGTCTATATTTCTTTCAATCATCACTGTTCTACACTTTATCATTTAAAAGCATTATAAATATTCTTCTATATCCCACTGAAATAAAATGACAAGTATTAATTAATTATTACACTGACATTTGACACTACCTTATATGGAATCCTCCAATTTCTATTCTTTTTGTCCTACCAGATTTTAAAAATAATTACAGGTATTATTTGACATATAAATACATCTCACCTGACTGAATCACGAAAATTATTATTTGAAATAAAAATATTTTTGATCTCAAATGTTTAGGACAGTTAAACAAGTTTTTTTACAAATAATTGAACCAACTTTAATTTGCTAGCTTAAGCGAGCTTTAAAGATGTAGTATTTGTTTTAAATATATTATATCAAGTTATCAATTTCAAACCAGGAGATCTTCAGATACATGGAAAAATTAATGTTTATTTATCTATATAATTTTTTATTTAATATGCTTTCTACTTAAATAAAATTAACCAAAATTTCCGAGATCAATGTTTTTTTTTTACTAAAACCTTTTATTAAAAATGAATCTACAGATTTTCATAAATTTTACTATATTTCATATTTGGGGGTTCAGTTCATCTTTGTTAAATTTTATTCTAAGAAGTGATTTGAAATGAAAGTTCATAAAAAGATAAAAATGTCGGGTTTTTTGAAAAGATATTGGCAAGGAGAAAGGAATAAGCTCAAAACCACAAAATAATATACTTATCATTCATATACCAAAACTAACGAAACTGCAAATGCAGTTTAAAATTAACTTTTATTTACTCTGGTTATGGTTACACTATAAATTCAGTGATACTGTAATTTTTAAATTCTTACCACTCCTCATGATTCTGAATCAATCACTACAAAAATTTAAAGATTTATCAATTTTGAATTTGAGGTAGTCAGAAATAGGGAACTCCAGCTATGAATATATCAGTAAGAAAGTTTTAATAATCACGTTTCCATGTTTTAAGGAATCTAGAACTATAAATTAATTTTTTTTAATCAAATACTATTTTTTCTCTGTCTTAGGTAGTTTAGCTATGTAAAAGGAGGGTCAATGTTGATTTTATATTTCTTTCTCCATCTGTCAATATACTCTATCTGTAACTGATATGTCCAATCCATTTTCAACCCCTAATGTGAGCGCCAGTCTTTGGAGAAATAAGTCATAACAACTACTCCACTCCTTTTGTTCTACTATGAAGGATATATTTTACTTCCAAAATAGATTTATAAGTAGTAAATAACAGATTATTGTTTTTAATATAATTATTGTTTCTAATTAAAAAATAAAATATTGTTTTTTTTTCACTCCATCATTTGTGATCCCTAGATATGGCACTTTAAAAATTCTTTTTCAATCTACAATTAATTGTTTGTTTCAATTCACTAACTGATATAGTCAGTTATTATATGAGGATTCTATAAAAAATACACTTAATTATTTATTGTAGTCTGTGAAAAGAAATAAAATAAAAACTGTACATCCAAATGTTTTTCCTTCATTCCTTCACTTACTCTTTACTCCCTCATTATTACATTTTTTAAAACCATAGTCAAAGGTACTCCTGCACACCGTACTAGTGAAGGTGCTATACCACTAAGTAGGAATGAATTTCTTATGACTGTTCTAGATTTTGATTGTTTTATTATTGAGGTTTTAGGAAGTGAAATCATGACCCATATATTGAATTTGGAAGACAAGTTATTGTGCTTTTAAAATAAATCCATTAATAAATATAGCGGAATTGTACTATATGTTAGGTTTTTAGAACTTCATTAAAATATCATATAGTTGTGATTTATAAGTATTGAATTTTTAACCTTCTATAATGCACCTATCCCTGTTAAACAGACCTGTTTTTTTTTTAAATTTTGGGTATGTTTATACAACTTTATGCTATTTGTATATATTGAATGTATGTTTTTTTCTTTACCTTATGTCCAAATTTTCCATTTTAAGATTCTCATTATATCTAGGCCGCCATTAGATATTCACTATTTTTCTATGTTAAACTATGACAAAAGCATTCAGAAACATCAACTTAAATGTATATTTTTATGTTATCTCACTTAACGTGAAGGGAAAGTCCACTAATTAATTAATACATTAAAACTGCTTATATACAATAGCATTGTCCACATGTCAGTTATTGTTTACCTTAAAAGTTGAGAATCATTTACTAAACCTGCAATGATTTTATTTTATTTATATGTATATATAGTTGACCATAAAAATTTAAATATAAGAAGATGGTCAGGATTGCGGTCAAAAAAAGAACAAATAATTAGGAGATTAAAATAGTTATAAACTATTTTATCTTTTTTTGACCGCAACCCTGACCATCTTCTTATATTTATTTTATTTTATTGCTTATTTATAGGAATAACAATTATTTCCTTAATTTTTAGAGTCTTTTAAGCTCTGTTGAAAGAGTGAGGATGAAAGTTGTTGAACCTTTCAATCGGATTGAAACTCAAACACTTGTTTTATCAAGACTTCATGCTACTTCTGATTTGCTTAGAAGAGCTGCTAGAATACAACAACTTGTGAAAAGGCTTCCTGGACTAGATCCTCTCAGAACAGCCCATATAATTTCTGAATTGGGTATGAAAATCTTATTTCATTTAAGTAAATTTGATCGATGTCATTTATAAACATTTTGTATTAAATTTAGGAGAGCTATACCAGGATGTAGATCTTTCTGGGTTAGACATTCTTGAATCAGAGGAAAGGCAGATAAAGAAAGAAAGAGCTGCAGTTGAACAGAAAGCTCTAAAAATAGTACAACAGGGATTACTAGGCTTAGATCAAAATCAAGTTAGTATTTAAGATTAAACTAGAATATAATACTTCCATATTTTAATAATCCCATGTCTGGTGACACCAATGGGTTGTCACATGCAAACCAAATGTTCGTTGCCAGTGATAACACATTGGTGTCATGTCGCCACATAAATTTTTTTTATATCTCTTAAATAGAGGAGCTATGTTAAATCCTGCTTTTGGCATTTTTATTAAAAAAAAAAAAAAAAAGGAAAATGTTACATAGTAAAATTAGAACTAAATCTGTGCAGACTGCAAATTGTTAAATTATATATATATTTTTAAAATTCTAGGTAGCTATTGGTGTAGAAATCATGATTAAATTAAATATAGCTGAAAAAGAAGTTAATGCTTTGATGGAAGAGGCTATAAAACAAGTTAAGAGTGGTATGAAAAATGCTCTTGATATGAATGTTTTAGTTCCTACAACAGCGAGAGGTATCCTTGCTTTCTTTTTTATTACTTTTATGCTCTAATTTTCTGCCACTTCTGTATTAAAATTATTTTTAAAGAAAACATTTCCATGATGTGATTTTTTATTATAAATTTAAAATCTTATTTTTTCAAAATGTTTATTTTGATGCTAGAACTTATTATCTAATTATTTTTATTCCAGTATTAATTATTATCAAAATCATTTTATTATTATTATTATTTCTAAATTAAGCAATTGTAAAAGGGTGCTGTGAAACTGTGGATTGATTTTTATGATTTGTGGGACTCATACACTTTCCTCTGCCTTCATTATTTTAATTCTTCATTAAAATATTTACTTATTTATGAAATACTGTTACGAGATTTATAAAAGTAACTTTAATTTATTCATACTTTTGCCATGAAATAGGTTAATATTATGATTGCTTGTATTATTTTTATATTATTATAATGTATTATTATGACTATATGTTGCTTATATTATTTTTGATTTTTGAAATTTAGGAGGAGCTGGTAGGGTCTCTGGCGTCAACATACCAACCAATATTCAGTATTTCCGTAACAAACTATGGTCGTCCTGGGAACATACTTTGAACTCTACTATTTACCCTATGTGTTGTCAGGTAATCAATTGCTTTATCAGTCAATTGCCTAATTTTCCATGTATATGAAGTGGTGGGACATTTTAGGAATAACCTTCTTGTTTTTCTTTAAAAGTATATTATAAGTATTATTAATAATCATCTAATTTTATTTTCGAAAATAAATTATCTTTAATGTGAGTCATGGATCAGTTCACACAGGAGCCTCATTTCAAAGAGTTATCCTCCGTTTAATATAGAAGTGGAGGAATGAATCAATTTCAGTTACCTCACTAATTCTTTATTTTTTACTGCTGAATTTTCTCTAAAAGTTCTCAAGAAGTCCTTGTATGATTACTATCTGGTTATTTAGCCCTCAATTTCTCAAATTATTTCTCTGTTGCTTCAATTTTTTGGCCTTTATTTTTACTATGTTTGAAACACTTACGTGTTCTCTGGCAAATTTTTGAACAGTTAAGTTATTTTACTTGTATTGTTTCTGGTAATAGTAGGAGAAATTAGTCTAGAAAGTGGGCTTATTGGTCCTTTTTGCTAATAGTGATTCTATTGTGTGTTTACCATTGAAATAAATAACAACCTTCATAGGCTTCAATTGAACTGACTTCTTTATCTGAGGTGAGAACACCTAAATGTTACTCTTGTTTTCTCAGCTACCAAATATGTCTTCAGTGATGTTTATTTAAATCACTTTTGCTGGTAAAGGACTTTGTTATTATTACAAAAAAATGGATTATTTTCAAAGGCAAATAAATAAATTATATTGAATATGAAATATTTAGAGAATTTAATTTTCTTATTGTTAATTAACTATAAATATAACACATGGGTTTTTATTACTTTAAACTGGCTCATACCTTACTAAATTTATCTTTTGTTATTAATAAAATTGGTTTGTTATCAATACAATGTTGATGTGTGCCATTATACAATGTTTCATTTAATCTAATTTTTAAAAATTGTAGTTAAGGAAATATATACTGCTTACTTATCTATTTTTTTTTTATTATTGTTAATATTTAAATATATTGTCAAGAGATCTTTGTGTTCTACTTATCTGGGGGCAACTTTCTGCACTAGATTTCTCACAAGACCTTGACCAGACATGCTCATAGAAAGGTAATGACCATTAGAAGGGAGAGAGCGAGGAGTAATTGAAACGGAATACGAGTAGTGTTGAGGGTTGTATCTTGAACACTGTCAGTAATAAGTTCAGATATGAAGCTTAGGCTCCACAGGAATGGAAACCACTAGCAGAGGGATGAAACTCCAGACTTCATGGGATGAGATAATTCTGTGACGAAATGAAACCTCAGTTTGAATAGGTAGAACCATAAATAAGTGTAAGAGATGAATGCCTGTTTTTTGAGGGAGTTCCGGAGAACAGGTACGAGCCTGAATGCATCATGTTGGCAGGAAAAATACAGTTTAAAAAAAGAATAAATGAGAAACTCATATGTTCTATAATATGTAGATGTTAGTAAATTAATCTAAAACTCTTGTCATCTCAGGAGAAACATAGAAAAGTATTTATCCTCTGTTCTTTATGTCTGAAAAGATGAACTTTCATAACTGACAATGATGAGCCACAGGCAAGGCTTCTTCCCTTTCTAGTGAGCCTAGTGGCTGCTTGATGGTAATCAAGTGAACCACTACAATACAGTCAATATTACTTTTTTTTTAAGTTACTATGTGGTAAATAAATATAATAGATAACTTTTAATAATAATTGAATTTAACTTATAATAATAATAATGGAAGTTGACCTGTTGTTGACCTAAGAATCATTTTCAAAAATTTTACCTTTAAGAAAGTTATTCATATTTCTGAATAGATGGAAATCTGTTGGAGTTGAGTCTGGCAAATAAGTTGGGTGTGGAAAGACTTAATAACGCAGCTCATTGAGTTTCTTCACTGTCTATCATGAAACATTTGATATCATTGATATTGATGTAACACTGATCTACATTTTTTACTTTACCAATGGGCTATAAGTGTTAAGAAAGTATTGATACACTTGCATTCAGTTGTGCTGCAACTACTTTAACTGTGATATGGGTTTTCTTCCACAGTAAGTCTAAGTTCATCATCAATTGCTGGTTGTCTTCCTCTGGGTTGGTTATTCAAATCTGTCTCACCAGCCAAAAATGTTTCAAAACTCCAGTGAATGGTTTCTTCATTACAACAACCTTCCCCTTAAGACGTGGCAATGTTTCTTGCAGCTTGGGCTGTTAAGTTCCCAAGTTTAAACTCATAAAAACAATTTCTCCAAAAGCACGTATTTCCATGATCGTATTTGATGGCATACTAAACAATGTGCAACCAATTGGAATGATAGTAAATATTATCACAAAAGAGAGGATTAATAACTACTCATTATAATCTGTAAATATAAATCTAGTAAACGACAAAACTCCACTAATCCCACTTTGAATTTCTGAAATAAAAATGGACATTTCATATGAAATGATTCAATAGTTGATGTTTATTTTCAACCATAATCCTTAATAAAAATGGTAAATTAAGTATTCTATACATAATAAAATAATAATATTATGTTTTCTCTTTTAGATGACTCTAATACAAAATGTGCTTAATAATAAAATTGGTGACATGTGCCTCTCTCTTCCTGAAAATGAAAAAAAATCCGACTTAGCTTATTTATTTTGGTCTGAGGTCGATAAACTTATGAAAAGAAGTCTCTTAAAGGCAGCTGAAGGTATGATATTCAAACTCTACTATCTGGTTAATTATTCTGTTTTTCTTTCTTAATGCTTAACTCTTATTGAAAATTAGGATCATCTTACACAAAGCAAGCTCTGGAGGTAGAGTATCCCAAGTTACTTCGTATGCATTTGGATTTCCACAAGAAGCTCCAAACTCTTAATCTGCCTGGAAGTTCTAAACCTATTTTTCCAGTGATGTATATTGTTTTAATTCATCTTCCTAGTAGTAATTGTGCTGATTATTGCTAGGAATCATGGTTTTAAAGTTAACTCTTTATTTTAGTGGAAGCTGCTTGAAGGATTTTGAAACTGCATACCTAACTAAGTCAACAAATGTTGTCCTTACAACTGTAAGAGAAATGTTTTCAGAAGGAAAAGAAGCTACTCCTATCCATCCTCCATCTTCAGATAAAATTGATGCTCTTGTTAAAATGATATCTAAGTATGTGTGTGTAATTAAATGGAAGTATTGAATCAAAATTACTGCAGTTGTTGCTCAGGTTTCTTAAACATTATTGACTTTCAATAATAAATTTCAGTGAGCTGAGTGTTGCTCTTGTCGATTCAACTTTGACAGAAGCTGTTGCAAAAAATGTTGTTGCTAAAGGGATCAAACTATTTTGTCAGAAAGCAGAGGAAGTGATAGTTACCACACCTGAAGCATCCCAGGTTATAGGTATGTAAATTTTTTTTAAATGATTTTTATTATGTCAAAGGTTTCGAGTGATATTTATTCATCAATTTAAAATTCTATTCATCCAATAAGACTGAATTAACGTTTCCAATTTTTAATGAAAATTAATATGAACAAGTTTTATACTATATTTAGATGTAATTTTATAAGTTCACTTATTTCTTCGATTGAGTAAATTATTTATTTATCTGTTTAACCAAATAACTTTTTGTCAATGTTTCAAGGTGTTAGGAATATAAAAGAAAATTCGAAGTACCCTTTATTGTGAAAATTAATTCAAATCTTTTTTTCTTTTCTGATTCACAAAATCTTAACTTTATAATCAATTGTTCCCAGAAGTGACAAAAATGGAAATATTCTCTGTTCAAGAGGCTACATTATGAAACTTAAGCTGTTTCTGAAAAAATAAACAATACATTTTACAAACTATATAATTTTTTAAAATTCAATGTATCCTTACAGAGACATCTTGCCACAACCATTGTATTGTAGAATACCCGCATAAGTTTTTCTAACTTCAAGAATTCTAATGAGACGTCTTTAGAATGCTGTGTTGATTTTTATTTTATTTTTTTAAATGATATAAAATTTTTTTCAGACTTACGATACATCACAACTTAAGTGATTATATTAAGTAAATTATATAAGTATATATAAGTAAATTATATGA
This sequence comes from Halyomorpha halys, assembly GCF_000696795.3. Classification (NCBI taxonomy): domain Eukaryota; kingdom Metazoa; phylum Arthropoda; class Insecta; order Hemiptera; family Pentatomidae; genus Halyomorpha; species Halyomorpha halys. The sequence continues at coordinate 478,026 of NW_027107632.1, read as the reverse complement.
ACTCTAGAATAGTTGAGAAATAAATGACTATTCCTGTTTAGATAAACATTAATTAGTCTTCTTTTTTTTTTTTTTTATAAATATACATTTGTTGTTATATTTGTTTTTGGCATAATATATATATAGAAAAAACATAGAAATTTTATTGTTACTTTTAGTTATTCTTATTTAATGAATAAGTTATAAATTATTCATCTAGCATCCACTGGTAGAATATTGTGATATTTAAAAAAAAAACCAATTTTGTTGATCCACTATTTGTGTTAATGAAATTCCTCATTTTATACTCCAAAAAAAACTTTCACAATTGTGACAGTTGTGTTAGATCTTCTTTATCAAAAACTATGGACTGCCAATTAGAGGCATTACCATTCATTGTACTTTTTTGCTTTTATCAAGTATAAATTTCTGAAATTAATCTAAACCATTTTGAAAAATGGTTAAATCAGTTAATTTTCTTATTTTCAAGACAGAATATTTCTGTTTTTAAATACCAATTTATTAAAAATGAAGGATACAGTATCAAGAAATCTATTTATGCATTTATTTTTTAATAAGTTTTACCTTGTATAGTAGGTTGTGATTATGTCTGATCTAATTAACCACTTTTATTTATTTCAGAGACACCAAACTTAAGCCAGGAATTGAATATTAGCATAGCTAATAGTGTTTTTTACTTTTCTGAGCAAGTGAAAAACATTCTTAACAATTTGAGTGTTAAGAAAAATATCGCATGTTGCATCACAAATGCATTACAAAATGGTGACAAGTTGACTCAAGAAATCCTCAATCCACTTCTTGCTTCTGTTATTGTTGCTATTGATTCCATTCTACTAACCATGCATAATGAAGATTACAACTTGTAAGCTGATGAAGTAGTAATTACGTTTTAATTGTCTTTGTTTTCATACTATTAAATTTCTTTTTTCTTTATAGGAAAGAATATAATGGTGCTTCTTCACTATATATGAGAGAACTGCAAACCTTTATAGCAAGAGCTGCTACAACATATTTGTCACCATTCCAAAATTTGACTCTTGTTACACAGTCGTGAGTGTTTTATGACCTCTATATTATTATTGTACTAGAAGAAATAAGGATGAATTCTCAATATCATCATTATTTTTATTTGATATGAGGCATTATAGTATCAATACATAATAATTAGTTATATTAATATTATGTATGGTATTCTTGTTATATAAATATACTTAATATTCTTAGTATATATTTATAGTTGTATATTATGCTATCAAATAAAAAAAAAAATTATTAGTTTTTTTTATAATGATAAATCAGTTTAAATCTTAGTTGTGCAAACTAAACTAAATTTTCTCATGAAATAAAATTAAGTAAGTGGGCTTGTTTGATCCAGGTTTTTTTGATACCTCCTGGAAGGACTTAATCCAACTGATTAATCCATTTATATATACATTGGGAAAAAAGTTATTATGATTTACACACTTTTGTCATTGATTTGGAAGCTTTTGGAAAGTTGTTATTTTTTTCTCACCTTTAATTATCTAACCTGCCTATACAGTCAATTCTAGGATACTGTAATTCAATAACACATGTTCCACGACTTCTTCATTGTCTTAGAATCATATTCCTCTAAGTAATTCTTTTAAGGGCATGAACCAAAACCAGTCAAGTGGGTCAAATCTGGGTTTTAAGGAGAGAACTTGAGGGGCCCCAGCCCATTTCTTCTACTTTATCCCGAGTCAAGATTGATGTGTGATGGCTGGCAAACTATCTTTCTTTCATTATTAAATATGATAATTAATTAATAATAATAAGCATATCTTATATTTTGTTATGGTAGGCACTTTTCACTGAACACAACTTGCGACCACCTTTAATTAGCTCTCAAGTGGCACAAATGTTGTCTGTAAGATTTGTCCTTCGACATCAATTTTTCATTTTCAACTTTTTCTCACCTACCCTTTAATTATCTAACCTGCTTATTCAGTCAATTCTAGGATACATTAGTGCCCCAAACTGTTCTTTCAAACAAATAAAAATTTCCAAGGTTTTAGTGCATACATTATTTAAAAACTTCATGAATATATGAAGAATTGAAAAAACAACAACTTATTTTATTGTTTAATTAGTTATTTAAATCAATTATTAAACCATGCACTTCCTTTTAGCTATATTATGGACTTTTAATCATTTGTAGAACTTTTACTGAACTTATCAAGGATTTTCTAGCATCTAGTGATGTATTTAACTTTACAAGAGGAGCTTGCATGTTCCTTGAGAATCAAGTCCCTTTAGATAACTTGACTAATTAAATATAACATTATCAAGGATGCATATCGATGATTTTCAAAATAAATTGTAGATAAACAGTTATATTGAGAAACCTTATAATTATTTATTATCATGTTTGTCTCTCAATGTTGGCGACATCCTTGTGGTTTTAGTATCAGTTCTTATTCCTCAACTTCAGATCCATCGTTGTAGCTTATTAACAGGATATTCCAAACGATGTCATTATTGTTTGGGATTTGGGTCGATAATTTATCAGAGTCCACAAGAATGTAATCCTTCAGGCTTTCTGCTTCTGTCTTTACAACTGTCCTGTAAACTAAAATTGGTGTTTGAGTTAAAGTAAGCTATTTTTTTTCTTATAATAGGGATGTTTGTTCTTAATGCTGGGAAAATGTTTTAGGCTGACAAACCTATCCTCATTATGTTGCCCTTATATCTGAGGTCTCCTTATAATCGCTCTTGTTCTTATAACTGAGTTATCTGATTTCCTTATAATTATACCTTATCGATAGTTATATCTTATAGTTATAACTCAGTTATCTCATAACTGAGTTATCTACTCATAATTTAATATTTACAATTTTGTTTGTTTAGGTGTCTTGAAGTTTCTTCTAGAACCTTGGAGTTGTTTATGAGGAATGCAACATTAGTTCGCCCGATAAGTGTTTCTGGACAGAAGAAACTATTATCAGACTTCAAAACTGTCAGTATATAGATTATATACTATATTGATATTTTTGTTTTAATTTATCTAATATACCTCTCTCTCTCCCCGTTGCTCCCACGTATTAGAAGATCCCTTGAGAGGGAGACAGAATAATTTACTGCTATGCTAATGAACATACCAAGAAATGATTTTGGTGAAAAAAAAACTGTCTGTTAGCAATATTTTATCTCATGAAATTTCTTTTTTTTTTTTCTTTTTCTTTTTGGCAGAAAGCACTAAGGCCTATTTAATTTTCACTAGATTTAAAATACTCAATTTTAGTGTTATTACCCTTTCATTAAACCTACCTAGAGAATCGACTATTTTTATTTTTGAAGTAGTATTGTAAAAAATTAGTAATTTTAAATAAACAAATTAATATTTAATGAACTAAAACTAATTATTAATTACAGGTGGAGGATGCAATAAGCCCCCTGTGTACTCAGTTGAGCGAATTGGGGAAGGTTTACCGAACCTTGAGGTCACTTAGAGCTCTCGTGACAGCCCCAATCAGCGAAGTTGTAGCGTCGCCAGTTCTTGGTCAGGCCATCCCATACAGTCTTATAATAACATTTCTGATTTCAAGAGGTCCACCTGAACTTCCATCTCCTCATCAGGTAATTACTATTGGTTTTTGAGTTAAGTTTAAATTGAAAATGGTTGTTTATGAATTGGTTTTTCCCTTTTAAACCATACCTGTCAGTTTGCTTTATGACCGGATTTATTTGAAATTAAAATGGTTTATTTGCATTGGCATGTGGATGTATTGTATATTGTTTAATTCCTGTTTGATTTAAGTATTTAAAAAAAGAAATAGGAAAAAAAAACACTTTTTGTCCAATGGTCATCAACCCATATTTCTCAAGATGACTTTTTGAAAAAATCTATATGAAATATACCATATCTGTTTATTACAAAATAGGAGGAAACAGTTTTCCTCAATTTTCTACATATCACATCATAGGTTTTATTTTTTTTGTTTAAATTTGGTTCTGCAAAGTTTTGTGCCTTTTTTAAAAATACAGGTTAAAATAAAAAGGCTGTTAAAAAAAATTGTTAGTCATGAAAAAACTATTAATATTATATTAAAAATTGTGAAATGTTAACCACCCAATATTTTTTACTCAATTATTTTTTCTTTTATATATATTTTACATTTTGGTGCCGTGTGCTGTAACATTAGGCTAGAGGTGCCATTCTTTCATAATTAACAATACCATACAGATGCTAATGCCTTTTAACTATTGGATTATTTAGTTATGAACTTTGTTGTTTATCCCAAGGAATTTTGTCTTGCCTTGGTTGTAGATTCCACTTTTCCTTCTTGATACCTATGGCAAATCACGTTCCATCAATATTTGTTTTATTGTTAGATGTTGCAGGCCATGAGTACATACTGGTGCAGGCTTTCCTTCCACTAGGTGGCTGTCTACAAGTTCCAAGTGCCTGTTCTCAGTCTTCTTGTTGTAAATTATTTTTTTCGATACAATTGTTCATAATTCTGCTGTATCTCTAATTAGTTTAGCTTGTTCGGTTGGTCTACCAAATAGAGCCAGTCTTTATTCAATGCCGATTTAAATTGATCTTTAACATAGGATTTAATATTTGGCAGACAGGAAGTGGGATAATTTGAAAGAGAGTGTAAGCTTCTTTAGCACAAGTGAGCGATCGCAAGATCTACCATCTTCATCAGTTGACTGACAGAGTGGTGCTCCTCATGATTGTCAATACATTGTATGATAATAATTTGATCTAACATTATAAACCATGTAAAATATCATTGTAATTGTAAATATATCATTTAAATAAATAAGAAAATAAAAGAATATTTACGATTCTTAGTAGCATGAAGTATAGAGTAACCTAGAGTACTCAGTCATTAAGAGAGTCCACCACCAAGAGTCCTCTTGGGAAACAGTCAACAGTCACATTAGATGTGGTTGTGTGTATTCTTCCACTATTTGCGATATTACTAATGTGTTCTTATTTCATACTAATTCCTACTGGTCAAAATCCTGAATCTATAGGAATATAACTGAGAGCTAATTCATCTTGGCTGTCTGTCTTTTTATCAAGACCTTCAGCAAATACCTGTAGGATTTGCCCTCCCCTTCATGACTGTAAGTGCATATCTTACAGAGTGAACTTTCTATCCTGTGATGATTTACGGTGAATATTCCAGTCGATTCACTTCTTATCCAGCTTATCTTACCTGTTTATTGAGCATGCATTGTCAAGGCCTTCTGATGTAGAGTACTTAACCTCTAAAATAGGTGCCAGGACTGATTGTACTTTAATTTGAAAATTTGAATTTATTTGTTTGAATAGAAAATATATTTAGAAAGAAATTAAATTAAAACAACTGGTGTCAATATATAGAGTAGGTATGAATGAGCACAAATAATTTTTTTTTTTTTTAGTTTAAATAAATGAATTTAGCTTGCATAACTTTTTTTTGTAATTAAAATATACTAACCATATAAATGTAGGTTATAAAATTCAAGATGAAAATGCTTACAATATCATTTAATTGCAGAGTGTTGATTGGACTATTGCTGCCTATTCAGAATGGCTTGACAATCATCCTGATGAAGCCAGTCGACTTGAACTACTTAGTGGTGCCTTGCAAAAGTATCGAAAAACAATTTGTGACCAAGGATTGTCAACATTTGATGATATATATCCAGTGATCAAGTCACTCCTTGAAAAAGCTACACAATTTCTCTCAACAAAAGCATAACTATGTCTTTATAACTTATTTACAATACTTGAAATGTACATATTTTAATTATACAGTTTTAACTGAAATAAGATCATAACATTATTCTGTAATTTTTCATGATTAATCATATAGTATTTTATTGATTTGTGAAAAAAAAAATTATTATTTAAGTATATATAGGACAATGTATATTGAATAAATGGAAAAAAAATGGCAGGATTTACAAATAAAGTTCTTAAAATATATCTGGAGGCCCAATGAATACCTAATACCTGTATATTGCAAATTTTAACTTTTTGTATGAGCAGTTTCAAAGTTTGTTTGTTACCTTCCTAAAATTAGCCACTTGAGTAGTAATTTTTAAATGTTAACTCCTCATTATTGTTAATTCTGAATTAGCAATTTATACAATGAGTAAAAATTTCCTTTTACAAACTAACAGTAGATTAAACTCATTCATAAGTTTGAGTTGTCCACTTATTCACCATAGTACAGATAGCACTGTCTCCAAAAATTAGTATAAAAAAAAAAAGATGGATATAATATTTCAGTTAGCTTCAAAAGATTGATTTATTATAAAACAAAGAATTTAGCATAAGAACAAAAACAGAAATTTAGAGCATGTTATGAGGTGTAAATGAATTAGTAATTTATATTTAAAAAATATAAATATTTTATGTACAGTATATACAAATATATAATTACAATCTGATATATATATAATATATACATGATATTTATATACATTATTAATGACAGTATAACTTTTCAAGCTTTCTCTATAGGAACTTGTTTGTGAGCAAAATAAAGAAAAGCTATTGAAGATAGTGCACTAACTAAAAATATAACATCAAACCACCGATGATAAAAATTAAACTGTAAGTCCCCTAAAACTTGACTAATTATCATTCGATATTCAGGTGGCATATTCATCCTCATCAGTAAAACTGAAGACACAAAATGCATACCCTAAAAAAAAAATAATTTAGTTTAAAATCATGTCTATTCTTATTTATTATATTTTTAACCTTATAAGAGATGATTTATTTCAAAAATGACTAAATCCAGTAATTTCATAAAATATGTATACATACTTATTTGGCTTATTTACATTAACTATAATCATCTTATAATATATATATATATATATAAAACTTGTGTGGGTAATAAGTACTAAATAATAAAATGTGTCTAAAGTTGAAATAAAAAACATTTAAAATTATCTAGTGTCCCATTCACCAGAAATTGCCCAGACATAGATTTTTTTTTTGTTGAGAACTTTACATTATATTGTTTTGAAGTGATAATATAGAATTTTCCATAAAATGTGTACTTTCCGAATTAAGCACATATAAAATTACATTTCATCATACTTACAAAATTAATTCCTTTCTTTTCAGTTTTTCTCAGAGATGTAAAAAGTTAAAAGGTTTCTGGGAGAAAACTTTAAACAAGTTTCATCGAAGTTGTAAGAGTTTTTAAAAAGGACAAAATATAAAAAGAAAACATATTTTCATAGTACTTCTAGGTTTGCCACACATGACTATTGCACACAATGTACCCATCCCGTGAAATACTCTATAAAAAAAAGAAAAAAAAAAAAAAAATAGAAATGATTCATCTCTTCCCAAGTTAGCTGGCACAGAAATGCAGGTCTATAGAAAAAGTGAACATAAAAACGTGAGGATCTGTTAAAAACAGGTTACCAAAAATTTGACCCAATTAGCCTCCATTACCTAAGGTAGCAATAGGAAAATAGAAACAGTAATGTAATATGTAATATTTGTCTAATACATTATAAATTAAACTAAAGGAATAAATAAAAAAGTTTACTCACCATAATTTGTGCAAGTATAAGAACAATGATATTGGAAGATTTACTGCTGGAGATGGCATAGAAGAACTAAAAAGAAAAAATGAAATTAAAAATCACTTATAGTACATTTGAACCATAGTTATAAAAGTTATTACAAATATGATTTATTAATCCAATAAATTATTTATGAACTTTATATATATATAAAAGATGGATGCATATATTTTCTAATTGTTAACTATATAACTTTACCTTAGTAAGGGTGAGAAGTAGCCCCCTTATCGATGTGATGACAATGCAACCAACAAGGAAGAAGGATATATGCTGTGACCAGAATCCAACATCAATATTCATGCCTAACCAATGAACAACTATTTCCATCCCTCGTGTAACGGGATCTTTTTTTCCAACTCGATCAAACACTATATTAACTGTAGACTGGAATAAAACAATTAAAACCATGTTTCATTATAAGAATTAAGTCAATGATTTAATTAGTTGGCCTGTAAATAATTAAGGGTAAGGTCTGGGTAGCATTAGGAACAGCTGTAAGTGTTTTTTGGGGAGTTAGTAATGATCAGTTTCATATCATTTTAATCAACATTCAGATTATCTTATTCTTCAAATAATTCAGATTAACAATTTTTATGAGAAATGAAATTGCAATCGTGTGGAAGGCTCAACATCCTTTTATGGAATATGAGGCCTATTAAATCAGGTTCATAATGTTGAAGTGTTGTGTGTTCAAGTATTGTGAAGTATTAAGTGGAAAGCCGATATATAACATCATCCCATAGGATGACGATTTTTTCAAACATGTTCTCCAGGAGCATTTTTTTTTATATATACAAATTTATTTTCTTTATATTGTTCATTTTTAATAACAAAACTTGTTTAATACAGAAATCATCTAATTCGTAAGTGAATTCACATAAATAAGATGATTGCAAACTGTGTATGCAGCTAAGCTACTAGAAAATTGTTTATTGCAAGGAGTGGATTAATCACTCTAAAACTACATGAGTGTAATAGACATTGTAAATTGAATAATTATAATAAATAAATCGTGATGATAGTTATTGACTAAGGATAAAATTTAACAAATGCATGATAAGAGCCTGCAACAGTTTGATAACCAATATTGGCTATGATATTATAAATAAGTTGATAGTTGAAACATAGGAGTTTCAAGATAATAAACAGTGTGAGACTCTATGGATATTTTTTTAATACCTAATAAAAAAAAAAAAAAAATTTAAATACCTTTCTACAAAACAATTCACTGAACGTAAAGCAATTATAAAAACTTTTTTTTTGCAATAAAACGTAAGCCAAATTTTGTTTTTCTATACTTAACAGATATTATTAATACAAAAAAGTCTTATCTCAACAATTACTTTACACAGAATAACTAATAAATACTATTTATAATTATTGCACTAACGGTGTGCAACTGGTCTTATAGCCTCGGAAACTTATTGCACACAGTGTGCAATCGGTCTCGGATGTTTTAATTGAATTTACTCATTTCTAAACATTTCCTCTTCACAAAAAAATCTCTGCCAATATCAAACTGTGTCCTAATGACTTAAATTCTATATTGCAACATTAACCACAATACATCAAAGATGATAATAAGAACAAACCATTATGAAAAAAAAATAAAATATAACATTGTAGCATTAAATAAGAAAAATTAATTCTAATTAAGTACATAATTAATTAATAGTTCATCATGTTTTTTTCCTTTAAAACAATAGTTATTAGCTTTGATGAAAACAAAAACAACTTACAATAAAAATTTTCCATAAGCAATAAATGGAAAAGAAATATCCCAAACAATTGAAATATTTCCCCCTCCAAGTTTTAGCCCATTCTATTCTAGCCTGCATTTCTCTGGCTTCATGAGCTTCTAAAAAAAGTTGTCTGCTGAGTTCTTCTAGAGCACTTGATTCTTGCTTTAGCTGCCATACATCTATTATTTGTTAAAGAATGGGTTTATATATTAGCAAAGTGTAATTGAGATCATACATATAAATGCAATCAGTTATACAACTATTAAACAATAAACATTAAATTAGGGTAGTAAGATTAGATCTTGGAACAATATGATGACATTCTAGGGGAGCTGTAATATTTATTCCTGCAAAAAAAAAACAAAAAAAAAAACTTTAAATACAACGATATGACCGTTTTATTCAGGGGGAATGGTTTCCCTCCCATACATTCTGAGAACTGCCATGAACAATTACCCTTGGAAACTATTCCAATGTGGAAGACACTAAAAAAATATTAGAAAAACTAAAAAAACATGTCACAAGGTAATGTGAAAACAGATAGGCTGCCTACAGAATTGTTTAAAGTAGGGCATAAAGTCACTAGCTAACTGCAAGAACTGATAGCTCAAACCTTTCCTAAAGATGGAATGAGGATAAATATAATTAGCCTTTATATATTAGTTGCTTAACACCAGATATAATTTTTTCTCCATAGCCCTTTACAACATGCTCGTTCAATATGGGTGACTATCAAAGTGGTTTTTGGCCCAGCAGGTCTACTATTGATCAAACCCTGAGACAGATCTCTGAGACAACGTGGGTGTTGTTTATTGATTTTAGGGCAGCCTATGATACGATTGCAATGAGTAAACTCATATCGGCAATGCATGAACTGGGATCTCCTAGTAGGCCAACTTGATTAATAAAATGCACAAAGCTAAGTACTATCTCCCAAGTTACATATTCTGGAGTATCAGAATCTTTTAGGATAAATAGGGGGCTAAGGCAGAGAACCAATAGCTCATTTTCTCTTTAATACCATTCTACAAGCAATCATCAACAGAAAAGGATTAAATCAGTGAAGAATAGATGACACTAAGATGATCCAAGTTCTGGCATTGAGGATGATGTAGAAATCATGGAGAGATCCCTTCAGAGCATAAAGAAGACCTTTGAAGCACTAGATATAGAAAGCAACGAGATCAGCCTACATATTCAAGAGTGGAATACCAAAATAGTTGTAGGAAAAAAACAGCAGGCACAGAGACACTATGGAATAGACCCTAACAACCTTGAAATGGTAGCAGTATTCAGTAACGTCTTCTATTACTATTGATAAAATGAATGAGGAAAAAGAGATGAGAAGAATCACAACAGGAATACAGCCTAATTAAATGCTAACTTTTAAGCTATACTATTAAGTTTATGCTGTACAATACCAGTGACATATGGTGGAGAAACATGAACCCTTAGCAATAAAGGCACTAACCTACTAAGCAGGTTTGAATAATTCTGAAGATAATTCTAAGGTCTATATGTAAGAATGGCCAATAATGACAAAGACAAAACTTAAAACTGTTCGGCTCTACAAGAAATCCTTTATTCTTGATTTTACTCTTATTCCCTTTTTCCATCTTTTGGTGTGCACTGTATTTTTATAATTCTTTTTTATCTCTTATTATTTCTGTTTTCATTACTATCTAAAATCCTTTTGTTATTCTTATTTAATTTTATGTTACACTGTAAATCTTTTTATTTTCTTTAATTTATATTGTTCATTTTTATAAAAATTATCATGATTAACCACACCTTTGTTAAATTTTATTTTATTATTTATTTGCTTATTTTTTACCTTATTTAAGTGTTTGTATCTTTTTAGTCCTGCAATGCAGGGCAGAATGTTGGCTCAAATTAAATAGTTTTAAGACTATTTGGGTGGTTTTTGTTTTTCCAATGCCCCCCGGATTATCTTCCTTTTATTATTACATACAATGAATCATCAGTTTTTCATTATTTTTCACAGCTGTGTGTAATTAAATCATCAAAAGCAGTGAAACATCAGTATTGATGACTTATATTTATTTTTACAAAGATGGTAGTGGCATGAATAAAAAAATTGCCTAAGATATTGTCATTCAGGCATTAGACAGGATTAGTAAAATGAAATCGTTGTTTGTATCAGTAAGATAATAACCACACACTTCCTCTTACACAAAATAAAAAAATTTAGAACTGGATGGGATTCAGCATCTCCCTCACCCTCCAAATTTTTTAGCTCTGCACCTTCTGACTACCATCTGTTCCAACCAATATCTTCCAATAATTCAAGAAAATTTTTCAACAATCCCAAATCTTCCAGTCAAGCTGGCTGATGTAGAAAGTGCAGTGGTAAAATTGTTCTACTCAAAACTCAAAGAGTGGTATTGAGAAGGAATTCAAGCATCCCCTTGAAATATCAATAAATCATGGAGAATTTTTAATATTAAAAAAATATGAAATTGAGTTAAAATAAAATTCACTAGAAAGCAGTAATTTTTTATTACACGACCTATTTAATTTAATTTTGTCATTTATTAGTTACAATGGGACCAGTTAATGGTCCTCAATATATTGTATTCTAAAACATTGAAATATTAGTTTTTAAGCCCCTTTTACAATCACTTTATGAGAAAACACTGAATAATTGAAAAACCTGATTACCATATTGCAAGACATGCAAAATTTATTCAAACAAAAAAAACAAAAGGATACTATCAGAATCTTTTCCTGATCTTAACATATTCCAGATTCCTTGAGTAGCACCCAAAGTAAAGCCTGCTTTACTTCCCCTTTTAGATAATGCAATTCTTTTTTTCTTAGCTAGAATCATATCCATAGTTTGCATTAACCGCTTTTCTATATTTAATACATCTGTTGGTGTAACATTTCTAAAAGAAAAAGGAATCTTATAAGTTCATTAAAATAATAAATCTGATAAGGAAAGAAATATACAAAAAAAAAAAAAAAAAAAAAAAAAAGGAGAGAGAAAACAAGCGATTTTCAAACTCAAAAATTATTTAAAAGTTCACAATTTAATGGATGTATCCTTTTTAACTTATTTTATTTCATTTTTATCTTTTATCTTAAAATAAGGCTAACAAAAAATACCAGAAATACCACTAACACACTACGTGCAGCATTGTATGCTATAAATAAGATTTTTTTTACAAATATTGAAAGGGTTTAAACTCCACTATTTTATTATTTAAAATAAGAAATATTTACACCAAGAAAAACAGTATTTAAATGAAAAATAAAGTTACCACATGAGTGTTGCTCAATTTGAAACCAGGAAAAATGTTTAGAATAATAATTCTGATTTGTATCATACTTCTCCAATGACAGGCATCATTCAAAAGCCAGACGGAAACTGAGTTCTGACTTCATATGAGATACAATAAGAATTATTTGCAGTGTCTCTAAATGAGAATTGGCTAATTTGATAATTTCAAAGTTTTTAGCAATTGACTGATTTGAACCTTTATCCTTATCTCTAGTTCTAAGGAACTTATGGTAGCAATCAAATTATAAACAAAGTTCTGTAACTTCGCCTTGTTAAACCTTGTTGATAAATGCATATATTTGCATATTTGGACCATTTCAGTTGAATAAAAAAAATTAAATAATAAATTAAAGCAAAAATTCACATTACAATCAAAGGTTCATATTAATTTAATTTGCAATATAACAAATGCTGCCTTCACTAATTCACTTTCAACAATATTTTTTTTCGTGAATTGTTTTTATTTCCTGGGATTCCATATCTCTTTTGTGTTTATTAATGAAAAAATTGAATTATTAAGCTCAAAGTTTGATATCTTGGATTAACCCCTAAAATACCAAAGATGCAACAGTTTTTATGTTTGTTATCGTGGATCGTTAATTGTAACTATTGCTCAAAACATATTTACAAGCAAAAGAAAATTACTATTATTTCACTACCATAACAAATTATTTTGAGTTTATAGAACATTACAATAATGAATTAGGATCTAAAATTTAAAAAAATAAGTAATTAAAAATGCATTACTATCAATTGAATATTTATTTCAAATTAATAATAAAACTAACTTTCAACAGCCCTTTGTTTTCTTTTAAAGGACCAGTTGGGTTGATTGGGCACTCATTTGATGCAATATCGAATAATCAAAGTTTTCAAAATCTAAACTCCACCAGTTATAAATCGACTAATGGTATCATAATTGGTTTTTTCAGTACCTTACACAAAATAAGAAGTGGTTTTGTTGGCCCATTTTTATCTAACACCCCGACTAGTAAATTAATTATATACAAACCCCGAGAATCAGCTATTTTGTCAACTATTAAATATAAATAATTGTTACCAATTATGTTTTATTTTTTCGATAATTGTCTCGTAATACTGATTTAAATATGATTTTCACAAGTGCTCTTATGTGGTATATGATTGTTCTTATATTTTTTTTTGTTATCATTAAAAAGCCCCTTCATTAAGTTTCATAAAAGAATCACTGAGGCCAACATTTCACACCATAAATCTTTGTTGAAGTTAATTTCTTCAATATTCAAATATTTACATTATTTTTTTGGTAGGAAGGGTTACATCAGATAGGAAAAAATCCACACTGAGAAATATAAGCAGTTGTTGCAATGACAATATCTAAAGAAAAAAATTACTTCAACGAAGATTTATACTGTGTAATGCAGGCATCAGAGATTCCTTTATGAAATTTAAAGTCCCTTCGTTAAGTTGTTTTATTGTATATTTGAAGATTTTTAGATGTATATTTTCTACTTTTTTACTATATATTTTCCGGGTTTTTATAGCATATTATATGGCATATTCTGGGAGTTTTTACTGCATATAAGTATTGCATATTCTTGGCCTTGTATATAAGTAACAAACTTGTTAATGAGCACATTAGTAAGAAATTATAAATGATAGCAGAACTACAATTTTTTAGGTTTTTAGGATTCCTAAATACAATTAATGGTTATTAATTTTTGGATTATTTAAGAAAAATCAGCATGGTTAACAAATTGGAAAATTTTCACAATCCATTGCATAAATGAGAAACTGATTACCTCTTTTCAAGACCTTAGAATATTTTCTGAAAAGGTGTATGTTAACAACTAGCTATGCAATAAAAAATTCCTGGAATTTATTTCCTCCAAACTCCAAGCTTTTATGAGAAGGAATTAAAAATCTTGTTCAGAGTATAGTACATAAGCCAGGGAACATAACCTGTTTAATAAAATTAGATTACATCCATTCATGATTTGCTAATGTTATTCCGATAAATTATTTCATGAGATACAATCAGATAATTTTGGCCTGGATATCCATCAATTGAAAAATGGAAGATCTAAATGGAACTGAAAACAAAATTTACTGATTGTAGGAAGACAGTCCGGGAAGCGGTCAATAAAGGTACAAAATAGTAAAAACTATTCATTGGGTATTCAGTGGGAGTAACCAATGTTTCTCCCACTTTGCAGGGCTTCTAGAATTGCTAATGTAAAACTAGAGTAATGAATAGTGAAGCCAATTTTTAATAGATGAGTAACAAATATAGTAAAATTAAAAAAAGAGTGAGGAAGTAAATATGGTACAAGTATGGTGCAATAACAGATAGGTGGGATAGATGAACAAATAAGTAAAAGAATAGGAAGAGATAATAGAAGAAAAATAATAATATAGGTCTTCACCTGGGGCCTGGAGATTTCAGAGTGAGGTAGGAGGAGATGAAAAGAGTAGGATAAGCTAATGACTAAGATCCTCACCATACTCTATTACTACAACGGTTTGTAACCAAAAAAAAAATCAAATGTAAGAGTAAGGCTGTAATATGATAACGTAATAGTTAGAATGGATATAGTAGGGGATGAGACCAATTGTATAATCTTTAAAAGAAAAGTGTTGGAGAAAGTAGAGAAGTGTTGGAAGATAGAGGTACTGAGGCTGTAGAGTTTGTGAATGAATCCAAAAGTTTCTGCATGATGTTAGGTGGGAAATGGTTAGCAAGTAGGATTGGTTTAATGCATTGTTTTTTTGTTTTGTTGACTGGGTAGAATTGAGGATCAGATAAAGAAAGAGATCGATGAATGAGATTTTTAACAACATTCGTTTTTTGATTATAGAGGTGTTAGGAGAAATAGTTGAAGAGTCTGCCAAAATAAGTAGGTTTGGTGTACCAATCAGTCTTATGATACAGAGGTCAAGAAATGAGAGAGAATGGTTGATTTATCTTTCAATGGTAAATCAAAGGCGGTATGAGTCGAGGATGAAAGAAATCCAAGAATTTAGTCAATGATTCTTAATGATCAAAAAAAAGATCTTCGACATATTTTTTAATAAAAAGAATGTCATGGGGGAATAACCATACGATGGAGTCAAGGATATTGTTTAAGGCTATGTTAGAAATATCAGTAACGAGGGAATTGCCCATGGGAAGTCAGAAAATCTGATGAACAAACTTGTCATTGGAGGTAAAGTATCCAGATCTACAGAAGGTATACTTATTCAAGGTATAAGGTGAGATTAAGGCTGGTATGAGAGTTGTTTTTTTTAATATGACATTGTACACTATATGATTTTTGTATCTTGTTCTCATTTAACCCAGATGAAGCCCTGCAAAGTGCGGCGAAACATTGGTTATCAAAAAATAAGTTTTTTTTTACTACTTTATACCATTGTTGATCGCCACCCAGACTATCTTCCTAAAATCTATAACATTTGGTCAATTTGGTCAACAATCTTCCAACACAAAATTTATCATTTAAGTATTTATATCCATTAAATTAATACCTCATAAAGTAAGCCATTGAAGTATATGGATAGTTGACAGCACCGAATCCTGAAAGAAGGGCCATTACAGTAACTCCAATAACACCAACTCTACTAATGGCTTGCTCAATGGAAAGAATGCCTTGCTTAGGACTCAGTAATGGAAAAGGATCTCCAATTTTCCAAAAAAAGTAAATAAAAATAAGCCATATTGCAACAGTTAGAGATCTAATCATTTTCACTGAAACTAAGAATAAAATAACATTAACATTTTGAAAAAGCTGTAGAAAGGGAAAATAGTTTATAAATTATATTGATTATTGGATAAGATAATATGGATTGGATAATAACATGTCATGATATATTATCCACATATGCCAATTAAAAATTAACATTAATTAACAGACAAATAAAACCAACTATCACATACCGAAACGAATATTAATCAGAATATAGTAGCCAATATAAAATGGTATTGCAACAATAAGCATGAATAAAATGAGGTAAAGTCCAACAATCCAATGAAAATATCTCGATCTAAAACATAAGACAAATTTTTTATTTTAAATAATACTTGTTAACTAATTCTTACAGTTAAGTAAACATATTCATTCACACCATTGGTAATTTATAGTATTTAAATATTGTAGCTAAATACCTACAATATGATACCTCCCAAGACCAAAAATATGAGAATGGTTTCAAGTTGTCTTTAGAATGATGAACTGATTTTTTAAACACAGCTTAAGTGGTGATATGAAACTTTTATTAAAATTATTAACGGGGAATTCCGTCAATTATAAAGTCAATAAAGACTGCATCTCCCTGACATACTGACACATTTTGAACCTTATAAAACCCTCAAAATGCTTCTTCTTTATGTTCTGTATTTCAGAAGCCTATTTTCCTGTCATGTCATTTACTCAGGTTTTATTTTCAAAATTCTCACACCATACTTAATTTAATTATATTTTATAGTTACTATCCTTTCTTTTTCTTTTATGTATCTTATTTTTAATTTATATTTATATGTTACTAGCTTAAATATATTCACACTAATTATTTTATTATTAATCTTTCTATTATATAATTTACATACCTCTGTATCCCTATTCATTTGGTGTAATGTCTTATTCATCATTTATATTTATTGCATCCCATTCTTTTAACTTCATTTCTTTTGTGTTCTCTATCCGTATACATTTATATATATTTTTTGTTTGTTAACTATTTCTTCCCCTCCTATTATGTATATTATCATTTATTGTTAACCTAAT
This sequence comes from Halyomorpha halys, assembly GCF_000696795.3. NCBI lineage: Eukaryota > Metazoa > Arthropoda > Insecta > Hemiptera > Pentatomidae > Halyomorpha > Halyomorpha halys. The sequence continues at coordinate 460,648 of NW_027107632.1, read as the reverse complement.
TTTAATTTAATTAGGGTTGTAAAATGGAGGGGAAAGAAAAAAAGGAATAAATTGAAAAGCTTGTAGATTTAGTAAGCTTGTAAAAAATCTTAAAAAAAAAAAAATTTAAAAAGCTTGTAAATTTAGTTTGTAGACTGGTATTAATTGTAAAAGAATACTGTGGAAAAAAAAAAATGTTATTTTTCTATTATATTGTATCATATAAAAATATGGAATTTATATATGTCCGATCACGGATTGATCTGTATGCTGTGTAATGTGGCAACCCGATGTATTTGGCCAGCATGAATGAATAAATTTCTTTCTCTTTCTTCTTCATTTTCTACACCGTTTACTTTAAAATTATTTTCAAATGTAATGTACTTAACTACCACCCCCACTCCACCCAATACAAAAACTTCACTCTGACTTTAACTTCTGTAAAACAGGTATGAATTCTGTCTCATTCCTTTATTCTTGATTTTATTTTTATCCCCTTTTTTCATCTCTTAGTTTGTATTTTCTTTTTATCTGTTACTATTACTATTCATTTATTGTTTATATTCATTTATTTTTCTTATTTAATTTTTACGTTTCATTGCATACCCTTGTAAATTTTCTATTTACTTTTTTACTTATGTTAAGTCTTTGCATCTTTTTTATCCCTCCAACATGGGGTGAAAAATTGGCTCAATTAAAATAGTTATTACTATTTGAGTTTTATTTGACCGCACCCGGACAATATTCCATTTATTGATAAAATTATTAATTAATACTTCATTAATAACTTATCTAAGTTTTAATGAAAAACTTCATTATAGGTGTCCCTGATTTTTTAGTGTATTATTCATTTTGAGATGATTTTGGGAATTGTTCACTCCCAATGAGCAAAGTTGACAGCTCTTATATAATTAAACCAATAACAAAAACAGTATAAGCAGAAATTTTGAATTTACTGCCACTAGAGCTTGTTTTGTATCCACAGACCCCCCTTTATCACTAAAGAAAAGACAAAACAGAATGTATCTAGTGTCTAGGTTCTACTATCTCTAAAATAAATAGAATTAAAACAAAATACTAGAAAGCAGGAAGTCTTCCTGCATTCTACTTCATATGGTCAACTATCTTCTTCCAACATGAAATTTCAAAGGCAAAAATTCTAGTGCTTCTCTATGTTGCAAAATCAATTCTGTCTGAAAACTCAGATGTAGGAATAGATAAACTATTATAATTATCGGAAGAAAATAGTTGGCCGTATGAAGTGGATTGGAGGAAGATAGTCCGGGTGGTGGTCAATAAAGCTATCAAAATAGTAAAAGAAAACTAATTACAACTGACAAGTTGATAGCAGAACTTCATTCTTATCAGCCCTGCAAAGTGGGTCAAAACGGTGGTTAACAATAAATAGTTTTCTTTCTAACCTATTATCTTCCTCCAATCTATTATACTTATCACTATTCTTTAGATACAAACAACTACTCATATTAAGAGTAAACTAGTACCTTAAGGATATAAAAAATAAATTGTTACATAGAAGAAAGATGATTGTTACATCAACAGAAAATTTTATAACGCTACATGGTGATAAACAATACAAAATAGTTTTAATTAATATTATTTAAATTAAGTACATAATAACATTAAGGCAATTAAAAAGGATATTTTAAATTCTATTTATATTAAATATGGATAGGGTATGAAATAAGAAATAAAATATAGATTAGATAAGGATATTATTGGATAGGTAATCCATTGTGGAACATATCATAGATAAGGGCATTACGCCCAGTGATCTAATGGATATAAGGTTTCAGTGTCAGGATGTATATAAGAAGATATTCAAGAAATAATCATTGAACTCCAGCGCTCATTAAGCCTTAATATTCTTATTGGACCTGTATATTAGCCCCTCTAAGATCATTTCTTCCTTCAATATTTCTGAATTAATTTTAACTATTATACAGAGCTATTTCAACATCTTTGTGTGAAATGAAAATGCCTTTTAAACAATTCTGTTTTCAGGCTTTGGTGATAAATTCATGCCTTCCAATAGACTCCCTTTTCTCTGCCCATTTGAGTTTGTAATGGAATGATACCGAACAATAAATAACATATCAATGAATATACACACTTGTTAGAAATATTACACACTAAAATTTATACTAACCTGGAATCTAATATTCCAATTATTTCAAATATAATTAATTCAAACATGGTGCAAGACAAAGAAAATGTTGAAGCAAATATCAGCTGAATCAATCTATGATGAATCTCATAATCTTTAAAAAGTTGTTTGACGAAAAATACCCAACCCCCCGTGAAGAAAATGATCTGAAAGCATATGAAAATTAAAAATAATACAACATTTTTTAATTCATTGAGAAACAGAACTTCAATTAAATTAACCTGGGAAACCAATATGATTAAAGAATCTTCTAAATACCCCATCGTTACTACAACGTGATTTGTCAATAATGAAACCCACGGTACTATACTATAATACTGCAACAATCATTGATAGCATTAAACATTTTGTTTAATGGCCAGTAACCTTCTTCATAGCAAACCACCACGTTGCCTACGGAAACCGCCTTCATGAACGAGTCCTTTGAAATTACAACTAGCCAAACTCTTGTAACAGATTGTAACATTAACCAAGTATATATAAAACTAAATCTTGACTACATTAGTTTATTTGTAAGAAACATTGTCTAAAAATGATATAGTAGTACTAGTAAAAAAAAAGCTACAGCTATAAAAACTTCATAAACCACTTGTACAGAATACACAGCGCTGCCAATGCGGTATTTCTGTTCGATTTTCGAGTATTTTTCCCTTTTGAGGGGATTCAGGATTTCGGATAAAATGGCTTTACGTTAAGGTGGATCCACATGTTGGCCGCTCGCCACGGATCAGAGGCTCGTGCAAAGCCTCGCCAAACAAAGAGCGGGCCATCCACATGTCAGTGTTATTCAGAGAGGCAAACATGGCGGACGTAATAGTGGTTTCAGCCATTGCACTTGGATTGTATTATTTTTATTA
>NW_027107632.1:427511-457452 GCF_000696795.3 Halyomorpha halys | reverse complement strand
GGCAACGAGCCTAGCCCAACCAAGCCAAGCCACCCATCCACATGCTCGCGTATGTCAGAGTTCGCCATGGCTCGGCCAACATGTAGAGGCCCCTTTATATGTAGAGTCAAAGTGCAGTTTCGCTCTTATCTTTGATCTAGTTAATCCTTATATATTTTTTCTATCACTAACAAGTTTTTTGTTTTTTTTTCGGTCAAGATCACTCAATGAAAAAAGTCAACGCCCTATGTTGGATTCGAACCGGCACCGCCAATAGACATCAAATTGTCAAGGACTGTGTCTAACAACTGAGCTACGGGCGGCCCAAGTTTCTATTTTCCCTAAGATACTGAATTATAAAACATAGGCGTACCTAGACCATTGCTTACATATGATATATTTATTTCGGTCTCAGAATATATTTATTTTTGAGGCAAAGAATGAATAAAACTGTTGGGCCTTGGACGGATTTGTTTTTGGGACCTGAGCCGGATTTATTTTTGGGTCTTGGGTTGACACAAATTTAAGTTCTTTTGCAAATATATAAGAATAATGTTTTCGGGTCTATCGTCGTTATTTGGTGAGGTTGATATGTTGCTACAGTTTTCTGTCAAGGTGTATTCATATGACAATTAATTGACTGTTAGTCCACTGATAGCACTTGTACTACCAACTATCACCCCAGATCTGCTGTGATTTTTGTTGCAATGATGGAAACTACGATGGTTCACTAAAAAGGCGTTTTATGTAATAGTTAACGTGAAAGTTGTTTCGCTAACGTAACTTGTACTATCAATTATTCCGTCAGAACTAGTGCGACAGTACAATCATGACTACAGCAATGCAAATTAAAAATCGATCTTTATTATGGGACACTTGGTCCTCTAAGAATAACAATTTGGAAAAATTTCAACAGCATTTGCCTGGCTACATTTACTGATTTAAAACATAATTAAATAAAACTATTATAGAAATTATATTGATAAAATATAAACAAAAGATACATATGTATCCAAGCTTATGTTGATGTTTATTATTTACAAGTTCACGGAGGATTGATAATCAAGAATATGAATGTATAATTGGTGTTTGAATGATGTTAAGGAGAAAGCTTTATAGATGGATATGGGTAAGAAGTTCCAAAATGACGAATACCAAATAATTTTTCAAAGGAGGTAGTTCTATCGGTTAGGAAGGGATGTAAAAATCGGTTGGTAGGGATATTGTGTTTAACTGGTGAATGGATTAACGTAGGGTGAGGAGGTCAATAGTATAGGAAGGTTTTTTGGTTATTAGGGATTAAAATATAAATGCGCCAAAAAGATACAGTCTTCGGATACTGGGATTGAGCCAACTTTGCTTCTATTGATAGTGAGAGATATGAGAACTCCTGGTAATACCGGAAAAGAATCTTATGAAGCAGTTATGGTTGGAAGTTAAGTAAAATTAGAAAACCAGCCCTAATATAAGATAAAAAGGCGGATATTAAGAAAATATCCTCTAAAAAATAATAGCACTCTTTAAATGGTATTAATTAAGAAGAAAAACGGTTTGGCAGAGTTTAATTTAATGAAATTTTCTAAAGTGCGGTAATATCATATTTTCCTATATCAAACCTTCAAATAAATTAGTGATTTATCACATTCATTTAAAATAATTATGAATTAATTTCCGATATGAAATGAATTCATAATTATTTTAAAGCAGCTTACTATGACCTATTATATGGCTACTAATGATTTTAGTGATAATCGGTTTGAAGACCAAAAAAGTTAATTTAATTAAATGAAAATGATTTGTATTAAATTATGATCAACTGAGATGAGAGGAATATAATAAAAAAAAAAAAAGTCGAATAGACACATCCTTATATGGAATACTCTAGTATAATTGGCATTTTAAGAGTAAATAATAGGTTCAAAATAATAGATTCTGTTTCATAAAGATCCTGAGAACATCCTTTCCGAAAGAACATACTTTTGTCCACTTTTAAGAACGAATGTGAAAATTTGTATTAGTTTCTTTTATTAATTTTGAAGAAAAAGATTGTAAAATAAAAGTCTTACACAAATTCAGAGCGTTGTAAAATCTATACTTATAACAACAATTAATTTAGACTAATGTTACGATCTTGATCAAGGTGGAAAAAATTTCTGAATGAACCACAGAGTAAATTAATAATTTGAATTCCATAACTTAGTTTTGTTCTAGACAAAAAGTTCATAAAGCTAATTTTAGGGATATTTTGTTGAACTCGATTTTGTTGAGTTAACGATTCATTGTACTTTGTAACACCACTAGAAACCTTTTGAGAACCTTACCCACGTGTGTGCCTGTAAACAGTGCTTTAACTCTCTAACTATTTGTCATGGCTCATCAAAAACATGGTAAAATGGGGAAAAATGACTTCGGAAAAGATGATGAAAATGAAGATTTTGGTCTTGAAGAAGAAGTCCCTAAGTGGTTTAATCAGGTATTACTTGTTATAGATAATGGCATTTTTTCGTAATTATTTCCTTTACTAATCCAGATATGTGTAACGTTATAGTTCAGTGATGAGGTTGAGATTAAGTGTGAACCTCCTGATGAGGATGATTTAAATTCGTTGAGACAAGAAGCTGAAAATGTTTTTGAACAAGAAACCAAACACTTCATGTCAAGTAAGTTAAGTTTTAAGTGATACATTTATTTAATTGCCAGTATTTTGACAAGTAGGAGTATTTACACTAAAGTTACAATATAATTAAAATTAAGTATAGTCAAATTACTTCAAAAATTTTAAGTCATTAAAATGCATTAATTTCCTGTGATTATTATAGATATTTCAAGTTTTCTAGAACTATATATGGCCTGCAGAAAATCAATTATAGTATTTTAATTTTATAAATATTTTACGGTTTATAAGATATTTAATCATATTTTTAGAACAAAGGAAAGGCAAGACTGGTCACGACTCAAATTGGTTGAAAACAATGATTACCAAAGGAACAACGAAAGATAAAATTGCAGCCCATGTTATTAGCATTCAAAATGCTCCTATGTTCAACCTTTCAATTCTTCATGGACTTATTAGTATGGTGAAGGCGTCAAAGAAACATGATTGTTCATCTGTAATGGGTTAGTAGTAATGAATGTTTTAACTTATATAGAAATACAAAAAAGTAGTTGTAATTAACATAAGTTTTTAAAAAGTTTTACTGTAAAAAAACTTAATGTTATTGAATTAGTAGTGGATATCATTAACACTCTTAGGGTGTTAGATATATAACTAGACTTGACTCCAGTTTCTAAAATATTAGTTGAGATTCAGTGTGAACCTCCTGATGAGGATGATTTAAATTCATTGAGACAAGAAGCTGAAAATGTTTTTGAACTTGAACTTCATTCATTGACTTGTCCAATATGGATTACTATCCAATATATAACTTCCTCCTCCTAGATGTAAGAAGCAGTTGATTATGTTGTTCAGTTAACAATTTTCTTTAAGGACAGTGTGTGATTTAAGGAGCTACATGGTAGCTGAGTGAGTTAAAGCACCAACTTTGACTGGCACATGCCTTAGTTACGCCTGTTCAAATCCAGCCTGGTAGGGGTTGACTTTTATTTATGTGGCGGTTCCACAAAATAAAAACTTGACCTTCCACCACCGTTAGAACACGCTGGTAACTTGTAGATAACCCCCTCTCTCCGGCCTTGTATGTCACAAGTAACTAGAAAGGGGGTCTTTAAGAAAAAGTGTGATATTTAAGATGAATTTCTTTGTTATAATGTAATAATTGAATATTACGACAAAGTCCAATTTTATGGTACTTTTTCACAAATGCTCCACACATTTAGCGTATCATACTGACAACACTAAATATTGAATCCCGAAAGTAGTCAATTGTCTCTGAAAGTGTACATTTTTGACTGATCTCAATATTAAAATAATTTTTTTCATCTTCATTTTTTAAATGAAAGTTTGGAAAGATATATATAATAATTTTACTCTTGAAAAATCAGTGTTATGTTGTACTTTTTCTTCTAACCAATCTTCTATCATATACTATGTTTAACTACTATGTTGATACTGTTTAACTACTGTTGGTAGTTAAACAGTATCAATGAAATCTGTCTTTAGAATCTAGTTCTATTAAAAAATTATTATAGTCATTCTATAAACCATCTGTATGTTGATATTTTCTCATAGAATTTTGACAAATTAAGTTAATCTGTTTCAGAAAATCTATCTGATCTATTTCTCGAAGATTTATTGATACCTTCAAAAAAATTAAAAACATTTGACAAACAGCCTTTGATGAAACTGGCAGAAATTACTTCAGGTTGTGCAAGAGCGAGGAAGTCTAGATTAGTTGCTTGGATTTTTGAAGAGAAGTTAAAGGAATGTTATTCCCAATTTATTAATGCCATTGATATCATTGCAAAAGATACTGTAGATGCAAACAGAATTAAAGCAGTATCTGTGATGAATAAGCTGCTAACTGGGCATCCTGAACAGGAGCAGGTTTGATTTAGAATATTTTAACACGCTAGTAATTTTATTGAATCATAAGATTTAATCTAATGTTAAGGTTAATTTTAGTACAATTAGATTTAGGTATAGACAATTTAAATTTTATTAGTGAAATTTTCTAAAATAGTATCTTTGCATGATTATTCTTTATCAATTAGTGCAGACTTTGTTTATCATAAACCCCTTTTATCTGTCTTCCATCTCAATTTTGATGGTCCTGATTCTTTCGTCTTTAAGCTCCAAGGTTGTTTTTGGCTGGACTCACTGCTCTCTGTTAGCCATGGCAATGAACTCTTTGAACCATGCTTATGTGTTTGATAAATGTTCTGCAAGAATGTTCTAATTCAAGGGGTATTTGTAATAAGTATGATAATTGTATTTCAGGTTCTTAAATATTAATATCCATCTTTTTATTTAAGGTCCTCCTCAAAAATCTGGTGAATAAACTTGGTGACCCCAACCAAAAAGTAATTAGTAAAGTAGTGTACAGTTTGACACAATTGCTCCAAGTTCATCCTGATATGAAACAAGTAGTTATGAATGAAGTTGAAAAATTTTTGTTTCGGTAATATATTTTGTACTTTCATGAATTACATTGTAGATTTTAAAACTTAATTTTTAATTATATAATTTTTTTTTCTACAGCCCTAATATGAGTACCAGAGCTCAGTACTACAGCATTTGCTTCCTAACACAATTTGTTTTTCAAAGAAAAGATAGGGACGTTGCAAGAAACATTATCTCAATTTATTTTTCTTTTTTCAAAGCTGCTATAAAGAAGGTAAAGTTTCATGTATCATTATTTAAGTTACAGTTCATTTAATATATTATAGTATATAAAATAACAGCAGTTAAGTTTTGGACTTTAATATTATATCATCAGGAAACTCAGGGCAGAGCAAACAATGTTAGGTTGGGTTGTTCTCTCCTGACCATCTGTATTCTTACTAGTTAAAAATATCTATACATAGAGTGATCATATAGTCGAAGACCTTCATGATTTCTATTTATAACAAAAAGTATACTTATGTTTTGTAGTAAACTAATAGGTTTTACTGAATGCATACATTCTTCTAAATAGAGCTCTGTCTCAGGTAAGTAGTGGGAGTAGATATTTCCTGTGTAACAGTGGTTAAATGGAAAACAAATAAAGCTGGTAGGAAAATAAAAGAATGATTAACACTTTATGAATTACAGAAACTGTTTATATATGGGTAAAGGGAAGTAGCATACTAGTGAATCTGTTCTGATATATTTGGGTATGAGTCCCATAGAGTATGCTAATAATGGCATGACTTGTCTATAAGGGTGTAATAAAAGGCTTTGTTCATGCACGAGGGAAAAAAAACTCTGATTAATCATTAATAAATTAATGACATAGAAACTAATAATAATAATTATTTAATAATTCACTCACTTAAAAAAATAAATAAATTTTTTACAAGTCATCAAATTTAGAATTTTGTTTTTCTCCCATTCAAGTTTCGTGAACAACACCTGTTTTTCCATTGTTCAGATGTATCCTAAACGTAGATTGTAAAAACAAAGTCTTAGAAGCCAAAAGGAAAGTGTAAGACTTTGGAATACAACTTTCATGACTATCAGATTCTGTTTATATTGCTATAATAACATTATTTGGAAAACAAATGAAAACCCAAGCAATTAAAAAGTCTCATTTATTGTCTCAATATATGAAAATATAAAAACCACCAGGATGTATACCTTCTTAGTATCCTCAGCAAAATATTCATAAAGAAAGATTTACTGAGATATCTAAGAAAAAATATAAATAAATAGATCTGTTTAACCCTTCTTACATGATGAACAATGTGGGTACATGTCAAATAGATGTATGAGGATCTCATTTTCTTGCTAAGAAAATTATCATAGAAAATGTCAGAAAGAAACAAGGGTATCGAAATTTGCTTACTGGATTTGGCTATAGTGACAGAGTTAAAAAAATGAGACACTTAAAAGCCTTTGAAAAGAAAAGGTATTTATAGATCTTTGTAAACCTAACCTAAGTCTTTATAAGTACCTAAGTAATATTGTGATGGCATGAACTAATGTTAGGAATATCTGAGAGGAGTGGGAAGGGGCTCTTTTGGTAGTGTAAGTCCTCCAGTTTTCAGTAGCCAATATGGTGTACATGGACGAGCAATGTGGGTTTATCATGACGTTTTGTCAAATAGCGAAATTGTAATTACCATTTATATTTTTGACTAACTTACAATGAATGTCTCCCATGTGGCAAAATGTTATGGGTTGTTAATCTCTGTGGAAGGCTATATGTGTGTTTCTTTAACTGTCACCAAGGTGCTCAGTTCAGAAACTCAAAGCAGCTCTTGGAATGTCAGATCTCACTGTTCAACATATGCTCGATTTTGGCCTAAAAAGTTTCTCTGCTACACCCCGTATCTGGTGTGGTAATTTTTGACTTGCATATAAATTGTGAAACCTCAAAATTTGAGGTATCATTTTTGTTGTCTTACAAAGGTTTATTATTAAAAATAATTATCCAAATATTTAAAACTATTTAATAGAAGTATGCTTTTTTATAATAAATCTAGAAGCTCCCAAACCTGCTCCTGTGAAATGACATAGTTAATATTTTACGTTAAATATTTAATTAATTTATCTTTTCAGGGAGAAATTGATTCCAGACTGATGGGAGCCCTCTTAGTTGGTGTTAAAAGAGCATTCCCATTTGCCAGTCTTGCTCCAGGGTCAATGAAAGAACACACAGACACTCTTTACAAGCTTGTCCACTTGTCCCCTTTTAATATTTCAATCCATGCTTTATGTCTTTTACAAGAAATTTCTACTGATGCTGATGACAGGTGAGTCTGTTTTTATTGTTACCTGTTAACTTTACATTTTCATTATTATATTTTTTTTTTGATAATTAAGATATTGGTTAGGAAATAATTTTTAGTAAAAAAATATATGCTTTTTGCCTAAGACAATTATAAATATTATGGGAGAATTTTTCTTTTTATTTATTGCCTTATGTCAGAAGTCGTTATCTTTTCCTACCCAAGGACAAATTGTAGGAGATAGTGGTGCAGCTGGTACCTTTTAATTATCAAAATAAATTGATAGCAGTTTTTTATTAGATTTTGTTAATAATTAAATTAATTTAAAAAAAACTTTGTTTTTTCCCTGTACACCTTTACCAAGCACAAAAGCTCTGATGAAGACCCGGACCGTCTCCTTTTAATTCACATACAGTCAATCAGCTATATAGAATAAAAATACTCTTAACTTTTAGTTAATTAATTAATATTTTTAAAATATGTAACTTTTTTTTTTTAAACTTATAGTTGATCAGCGGTGGAATACACAAACAGTTGCCTTGGTGCTCCTAAGCATAGAGATTATATTGTTTCCCAGTTCAGGATTAAGCAACACTGTCTTATAAGTTTTTGATCATTTTAAAAATTATGGCTATCATAATTTGTTTCATATTGCTTATTGGCTGTAAGGTTGTTTTTTTTGTAAACCTGATAAATTATTTGAATTGAAGATTCCAACCAATTAGCTATCACACAGCTCATACTAAAAGAGTTCTGCTGTTTGTACATTTGTATATTTTCAATTATAATTTTAAAGATTTTGTCACAGAAAACATCACTTTTTGATGATACTTGTTTTTATATATGTTTATATGACAATAATTCAAATTAATTCCAATTTTGAAAGTGCTAGTTATTTGTTCATAAAGGAAAAATTAATAATTTTAATTTTAATCTAACTGGTGAGATGAGGATTTGTATCCTTCTCACCTAGTGAGGTGAGGTTTCATGAACCCCTGTTGCTTTTAAACTAGCATTTATAATTTTTATTGTGTTTTATAAAAATAATGAATATAGGAATTTATTTGTTGTAGAAAAAATGATCATTTAAAAAAAGTTCGGAAACTTTTGAAAATTCAAATTTCAATGTTTGGTTTATACAAAATAATAAAAATTTATGATACTGTTTTTTAATTTGACTATTAAATTTTTTAATCGCCAAAACTAATGAGTTACCAATTCAAACATTTCTTGCAAAAAGTACCCCAATAGATGAAAGTAGTTTTAGACGAAAAGGATGGGGCTGTATGAGTGATTTCACTGTCCACAGACATGAACGTCTAATTACTACCTGGAGTAATCACACCCTACATCCCCAGTTAAAGGTTAAAGTAGTTAAAGTTGGTTGATATTCCAACGTTTTTTTTTAGATTGATTGTTATTAATAAATAATATCTTATTAATTTACCATTGTACAACATTGATTAAAAATAAATTTTTTATATTATGGCTGCTTTTTTGGAATAATTTCTATTCTTAATTTTACTTTTTTTAATTTAATTTTTATTGTTTTGTAGATTCTATAGCGCACTTTATAAGAAGCTTTTAGACCAAGATTTGAATAAATCATGCCACCATGCAATATTTATTAACCTTCTTGCTAAAGCAATTACCAGAGATACTAACATCAGTAGGGTCAAAGCCATCATTAAGCGTCTGTTGCAGGTAAATCATTAATTACATCTTTATATTGTTTTGTTTTTTTACATCATTCTCCAGACTAAGTCGCTGTTTTTTCCCTGACCAGAGGAGTGATTTTCATTGGTCATCTTGTAGCTTTTATAAATCTTCATTAATACTATGATCAAATCATAAAATTCCTCTATATATCACAAAGGTTATAGACCCCTCATCAATCTTTTTCTTTAGTAAGCTTGTTGCCACTACATTCTGATCGATCTGTTGAATGAGAGCCATCACATTTGCTGGTACAAACTTAGCAGTGATATCTGCATTTAAACAGGTTGTATTATCAATGAGCCTTTATTGGAAATTTCGCTGAACTGAGGTATTCTTTAATCTGAGGTATCTTTTAATCTGATGAATAAAGTGATTTTTGAACCTTTCTTGAAAAATTATTTTATTTTCACATGCTCTTTTTTAGTTGTAATTACAGTACATATTTTTCTTTATTTCACTGTTTCTGTTTGTACTTATGTTTTTTTTGTTTTTCAATTATGCCACTGCAAATAATCAGGAATTGATTGTAAGATGATTTTCAGTGATGAGTATTAGAAAAATTATTATTTGTATTTTGACCAGGCCTTCCCTAAATTCCAAGGTATAGGGGGGTTAAGACCTGAGCCAATTTTTAAATTATCCATATCAGAAGGGGGTTAGTGATTGATAGGAGAGAGATTGAACAGAATTGAAATATGATGTATGATGTATGAGTGAAATAATAACTTGTAAAAGGGATAGATCAGAAAAAGTATAATAATAGTTAATTAGATTAATTTAAATTTAGATGGTGGGGGATGTAATTATGTGTTGACGTGTTATCTTCAGTGTTTTGGGACAAAGTCCTGGTGCATGATGATGGTGTTTTGTAATGATGGGGATGCTGGTACGTCTGTTCTGATAACTCTCATTATTTGGTAAATTTTCTCCTCCTTTATCTTGAAAACTTGTGACTTACATGAAAGTCAACAATGGTGTCACTATTTAAAGTGACCTTTTCTCTACGAGTATAACTAGACAGTTCAATAGTTTGTTAGCTATTTCAAATACTGTTTCTTAATAAAAAATAAAAGTCAATAGCGAGTAAATCAATTATTTATTTAATAATAACTATTCTATGAGCAAACATTTAACTGTAAACTGTTTTAACTATGTTGTAGGTCTGCCTTTATGTACCTGCACCGTTAGCTTGCGGATTCCTTTATTTAGTTTCATATTTATTCTCTCAAAGGAGGACTCTTCTGGTATTTCAATCTGAACCTAAAATTTGTACAACTATAAAAATTGAAGATTTAGATGATCAAGATGATGATGGTGATGAAAAATATTTTGATGCTGATAAAATTGAGGAGGTAAATTCTATATGGTATTGATTATTTCTAAAATTTAAAATTATAATGAGAAAATAAAACATGGTGAAATTATTTAAATTTCTTAATCATAGAAAATAATCAAGAATAGGATTCTTGGTACTGTAAGGAAAAATGTTTCTCAACATTGCAGCAACCTAAATATAAATTTATTCATAATTATGAGAGATAATTGACCTAAACAAAGGGGGTTCAGATTAGGGGACAAGAAACAAGATAACCTTTTTAAAAACAAAATGTATGTTCTTCAAATTGTTTTTATTTTTTTATGGCTGGATTGCATTATGGAACAGTTTACATTAACGAGAGTACACTGCATCTATAATAACTTTGCATTCATTATATGTCCATAAAAAATTAATGAGCACTTGAATAAATTTATACAAGGAGAAGATGGTTGGGGTGCGGTCAAAAAGAAACACAAATAAGTAGATGTAACTTATTCAATTGTGCCAACGTTTCGGCTAGAGTTTCTGGCCTTCATCAGGGCTGTTAGCTTGAAAATCAAACGCCAAGGCAAAAGTAGAAACTCTAGCCAAAACGTTGGCACAATTAAATAAGTTACATCTACTTATTTGTGTTTCATTTTGACCGCACCCCCAACCATCTTCTCCTCGTATAAATTTATTTAAGTGCTCATTAATTTTTTATGGACATATAATGAATGCAAAGTTATTATAGATTCAGTGTACTTTCGCTAATGTAAACTGTTCCATAATGCAATCCAGCCATAAAAAAATAAAAACAATTTGAAGAACATACATTTTGTTTTTAACAAGGTTATCTTGTTTCTTGTTCCTTAATCCGGACCCCCTTCGTTTATGTTAGGAAGATTAGAATAATAATAGTATTCTGGTACTAGTCCCTTTAGAGTAATATAACAGGCAATGAAAATAGGCTTAGTGCCTTAAAGTACAATACAAAATTTTTAAAAATAAAATTGAAATTATAAAACATCATGAAATACTAAATTGGATAAGAAATAAAATTAAACAACAATAATTAGCAGAATGTGTAAAATAAACAAAAACATCAAATGTAGATATACAAATTCCAAAAGATAAATCAATTAGTAGTGCAATGTTAGGAATTTATAATTATATTCATGCTCTTCTGATAAAATAATGCATACTGTTATAATAGGCAATAATAGAGAGTATAATGTAATCATGAGCAATATTTTAATTACTCAATACATGTTAATTGAGGGTCTGTGAATTGAGTTGTCTGATTTTTTATTATTGTAAGAGTTTCTATTACAACTTTATTGTTATAAATATTGGAGGAAGTCAATAAACTTGTCAAATATTAAATGTTTAATTGTATTTTAATTTTCTTTACTTGTTTCCTCATGTAGATTAAAGTTAAAGAAGAACCTGATACTGAAGAAAACGATCTGGTAACAGGCAAACCACCAGATGAGCAAACTGTAGAAGAAATAGAACCTGAAATAAAAAAAGAGGCTGATGATAATAAAAAAGCTAGAGGTTGGGTTTATAAAGACCTAATTAAGAGCAGGACTTCAAAATCTTCTCTTTCTTATGATCCACAGGCTAGGAATCCAGCCTATTCAAATGCCGATAAAACTGCTTATTTTGAACTTGTGAACCTTTCCAACCATTTTCATCCTAGTGTCTCATTATTTGCTAAGAAAATACTAACTTGTAAGTTATTGTCTTTAAAGTAATATTATTTTAGACTAATGATGTTAAGTTTATTATTAAAGTTTTAGAAATATGTTAGAAAACTAATGAAAGTAATATCTTGTACTCGGGCCTTTGTCTGAATCTTAGTATCTGTTTACATAATTCTATTAAATGCGTAGCACTAAGCTGGGCTCAATTTGAAGCAAAACATACTGGATTGGCATTTTGGGAACTTCTATCTAGGAAAAAATTACAATAGTTCAATACCTTTTTTTGTCATAAATTTGGCTTACTTTTGTTATACTTCACATTAAAACATCATTTGCAGATCCTAGCAATGGATTATAATAATGTTTTCAGATCAATAATTCACAATACTCCACTCCTTCTGGAAGGTTACAGTTCTGAATTCTCTAATCCTAAATTTTCAGCCTCAGTGTTAATCATTGTTTTTCCATATTACAAACAATTTATTATATATAAATTTACAATCTGCACATAACTTTGAATAAGTTATCTAGTAAAACAATTAGTCATTTGAATATTTACATCCTTCTAATATCAGTAGTCTTTGATGTATATTTGAGGACTGATGGTAGACTTAAATACAGTTGGTTCTGCATATGGGTGGGCTCATAAACAAGCTCTAAAAACAATAAATGAATCACACATGTTGCAATTGATTCGTGTATGCTATAGTTTAGATCGTTAAGGTAAAATGAAAATATGTACTGTAAATAATAAAATTTAGTATATACATTATGAACTAGAAGAAGAAACTTTGAATTTAAATGAGGAAGGGTATTAGGAAAAACAAAAATTGTAGGGGTATTAATTTATAATTAAGAATTAATTTTTAAAAACTCAATCACACTTACAGAGATGAGATTCAGATAAAAGTAAAATCAACTTCATACTGAAGTCAATGTGCTAGAAAAGAAAGAAATTATAAATAAAAAGCTTTTTAAAAATATCACATTAAATCAAATTTACCCATAATCTCAAACTTCAATTTATTTTTTGTGAAATTAGGGAAGATTGGAAGAAAGAACTAGACTGTTTTATCCCTAATAACTGCTATTTTGCCCTGATAAAGTTTTAATTTTCTGTTTTATTTTGTTCTTTAGACAATTTGTTATATAAAATTTACATCGTAAGTTTGTGGTACAAAGGTAGTTGTATTATGCATATATTTTCTAATTTTTAATATTATAGTTTACTTTTTATAAAAAAAAATCATGTTCTTTATTAATTACTTAAAATCAATCTTTATTATATTTATTCTTTTTACTTCAGCGGAGAGGATCGTTTATTCTGGGGATCCATTAGCTGATTTCACATTAGTGAGGTTTTTGGATAGATTTTGTTTTAAAAACCCTAAGAAAATCTTTAGTGAAGATGATAAAAATGGTCCAGACAGAGCCCTTGCTAACAGAAAATATTACAAACCATCGGGAGTGAAGTCTGTGCATGTACTGAGCAGGGATTATTTACTTCATGATAAATCACGCATTCCTGTAGATGAATTGTTTTTATACAAGTAAGTCGTTAAAACTTTACTCATTTGTTCTCTTATAAATTATTTTAACATAAGTAAAGTCCTGAGACATGGGAATATTATAACAGTTAAAATACCTTTTTCATTCTTGTAGTGTATAATTTGAATTATATAAGAGAACAAATGAATTTTTTTTATAACCTTTATTGTTAGTGGAAATATTTCCTTTTTATGGTTCATTTGTAGACACTTACTTTCTCTCGATTTTAAAAGAATTAATCAAAGATACCTTATTTTAAAATGATTTATAAATTTCTCCCTTTCGAATCTGACCCTGAGAAATGATTAGAGTTGGGAATCCTGAATCTTCTGACTCTTTCACTATACAAATATGGCATAATGTAAAAACAATAAAAAATTGTGAGATGAATTTCATTTATTCTAGTCATATATTGATTAATTGCCTTCAAACTACAATGCCATGAAGTTCTCTCAAATATTTTCATTATGACCTCAAACTAACTATTAATTTAAGAGTATAAGATATATTTAGAATTAAAAAATCAAGACTACAGAATGACATTTTTAAATAAAACTCTTCTCTTCCTTTGACTGAGGGAAACTCTAAAATATGTAAATAAACATCCCAAAATAGTTTTTTTCTGAGTACCATACTTCTTCCACCTTAGATAGTCAAGAAAGTAAAATGTCTTTGGGTAATTTTCTTCAATTTGACTTAGACTATAGAGAATAATGAATATAAGCGTGAATTATTTAATTTTCTGAGTATTTATTTAAATTATTTTCTTTGGAACAAAACAATAAAGTGTTCTCTAAGTTGTTGAAAAATGGAGGGAGCTAGTCATTAATTCTTTAGTAGAAGTAATCTTATTAATTTTATTGTTATTTTTTTTTTTAATTTTTTGCTTTCATAAATTTTAGATATTTAAAAGATAAGCATGGCGATGGAAAGAACTTTGTGAAAAAGGAAGATGATGACAATGATAGTGTTGCTAGTGAGGAATTCGAAGAGATGTTGGAAGGTATGATGGGTGGGAAAAAAATTAAACAACTCGACTTCATGGATGATATTGGTGATAAACTTAAAAAGAAGAAAGGAGATAGTGGTATGTATATAATTAATCTATAATAATTAAAGAAGATACCTGTTAGACAAATATATTTAATCAATAAAATTTAAGAACGAGATTTCATTTAATTATCTAAAGAAGTAATATAGCATAGTGTTTTAATCCTTTTTATTTTGATAATTTTTTGTGGAAGTAATGTATTTATTTTATCATCTTCATGGTCTAGGTATTGGACTGGGAACCATGGTATGAATATATGCACGAGTTCAATCCATGTCAATCCTAAGAATCTCTTTATTCATAAAAGGCCATTCATACTCATTTACATTTAGTTGCTCTTCATATAGAGAAGTAGTGTTCTGAAATCATGACTTAGAGAAACCGAGGAATTTTTTGTGTTACCATTTTTTCTTACCACTTAATTTTTATTTTAATTGTCATATTCTATATGAACAATTATACATTATCTTCTTTACCAAAATGAGGATTTTTAGGTTGAGGCTTGATTTATATTACTTGCAGAAAATGGGAAAGGCTTAGTATATTGTTTCTTTGTTTCTAAATTTCCAAAAACAAAACTTACCCCTCCCCTTATCTATTCGTAAGAAAGATAAAAGTCATATCTGAATACAGCTGCTTGCTTATTTATTTTTTTTATTCACCCAGAAATGATAGTCTAGAAAAAAAAAATGTTCAACATGGCCTAATGTTGAATTCAATTTATCAACCTATTTTGTATATGACTAATATACATAATAAATTTTATAAAAAATTTGTTCCTCAAAAATATTTGATTATATTCATATCCTTTGTGATATATTAGTATTATTTTTTTTTACTTTAATTAATCAGTTTATTAATGCTTTTTCTAGATAAAGCTTCTGAGTTAGAGGCAGACTCAGAAGAAGATTTTGGTGAAGATGATGATGATGAAGATGATGATGATGATGGTGAACAAGAAGATATAGAAGGTGTTTCAGATGAAATGGGTGGAGAAGAATTTGATTTTGATAAAGATGAAGCAGACGCTCTAGATTTTAGTGATGATGGAGATATAGATGATATTGATATTGATGAAGAGTTCTTCAATAAAAAATCTCAAGAAAAAAAGGTATGAAACATACATTACATGTGGTTTTGTTAAATGTAAGTAAATTAAATAAAATGTTTAGATTTAGTATTAACATAATATTGCTTACTACCAGAAAGATATGGCTCAGGAAAACATACATCATAGATTGAAGTTCTTCTGCAACCACTATATTTGCTAGACCTGTCGTCGTTCTATAAAATAGAAGGATTTCACAATAAAAACATCTTTTTAGAAATTTATCCTCTCAATCTCAGGGTGCTTTTTATGTACAAACTATTAGAACATGTTTTGATTTTCTTTTAAATTGTTGCAGTATCTAACCATCTTAGAGATAGTTTAAGCTAAATATAAAATGTTAAACACTCTAGTTTCCTTAAGGCTCTTAAGGAAACAATCAATCAACAAGAGTTTTTTTTAAGATTTCAATTTATTAATTAGTTACTCCTCCTATCCTCTGAAAAAAAAATATGAGTCAATATAAAGTAAATTGAACTCCTAGTTATATTGGCAGTTGAATAAAATAATTTAAATTGTTCTAATTTTTATCTAAGTTGTTTTACTTTGAAATTGTAATCTAATGAAATTTTTCAACAAATATTTACACATTCTAGGGAATAATTAAGAAGAAAGTAAAAGGTTTGAAATTGAAAGGAGGTCTTGAAGATCTTTTTGCACCTGCAGAAGAATTTTCTGAAATTCTTGATGAAGCTGGAGCTTCCAAGGAGAAGCCTGGTATGGTGCAGTCTCTTTCAACTACTGATAATGCTGGTAAGGATTTTGTTCTATCTTACTTCATTTCTTTTTTTTTTCCTCTTCATTTTCTTTAGTAACTCAAATGAAGAAACTTCAGTATGAAATGTATATACTGGACTGAACTAATTATTACAATGAACTTAATTTATCATTCAAAATTCGTTAGAAAAAATACATCTGAATTTATGTTTATGTATGAAATGGGGACTGTAAATTGCAAAAATTTGAGTTCAACTACATTAATTAACTAAACCTTTTCTTTTTGAGCTAAAATAAGAGGTCGCATGAATATTTTTCAACAATAATTGAAATAAAAACATATGATAGGTTACTAATTAATTTTAATTATTTTCAAATAATGAACAGATTTCTCTAAACTTAACTATCAGATTATCAAAATTTGATTCTATAACAATTAGGCAGGGAATAAATGGTTAACAGCAGAATGGAAATTTTAGAACAATGTTATATTTATATTTCTGCTATAATTTTCCAAAAGAAGAATGTTCAAATTTTTCAATAAGAAATTTTATTAAAAATACTTTTCTGAAACTTGGAAAAGTATTTAAAAAAACTTGAGTTGAAATTGGAGTTAATTTGTCAACTGACAGGCTCATTTGGAAAATTCATTTAGTATTGCCACAGTGAATAAAATAAAAATATCTGTTCATAAACCTGAAGATTAATTTCAACTCAAAGTAGAGGAGTAACTGAAAGTTGTGTGATGCATGTCCAATACCAGATTTTTTTTGTTAAAGTTAAATTTTACTTTACTTCTAATGATAATTCTTCAACATATTTTTATGTCATTTAAGTATTTCAACTTAATGAAGTGTATATGATAAATTACTTTAATCAATGTTATAGGGATTTAAACATTCCTTTAGGCTGTAGTGCTGAATATTAATGTTGGTTTTTTAAATGCTAGTTGAATTGTAAATTCCTTAAAGATATTTTGTTTGCCTTTCATGCTAATAAAAAAGTAAATATTATTTTTATTGTTCCAGCTCCGAAACAAATTTCTTGGGAAACCAAAAGAGACCGATGGGTGAGAAATGTTGATGGCAAAAAAAGAAAATTCAAAAATAATAAGAAACACTTTAAAGGTGCAAAGAAAAGAAGAATGAACAATTAATTTTTATATTTTAACAAATTATGTGTACATTTGTAAATATGTTACTAATATACATTTTTAATTATTTCTTTCTTTGTTTTCCTGATTTAATTGAATGGTCACAGGAACACATTATTTGAACAATATTGCTCTAAATGTAAGATCTACCATAAAATTCCATGCCACTCAACTGAATGTTTGCTCATAATTGCATACATCAGAATATTCTTTTCTTGGTGATGAACAGCAGTAATTATTTGATGATTATTGAGTCCAAAGATGCAAACTTCAGCACCAAATTATATTTTATTTATAGTATAGAGTAGGTTCAAATCAATTTTTTTTTATGCAGGATGAATCATAAATTAATGCAATTTGAAATTGTTTAGCTTTATACATTATATATTTGCATCATGTGTTCTAAAAAAAAAAAATAGTTCTATAAAATTGAAGATCAATATTGGATTGTTCAAAGGAAGCTGAATTCTAGGAACATTTCAAAGGGCACTCCATTATTCCCTGTGTGGAGAATTGAGAGGTGAAATGACCAGTGGATGATAATTTCTATGATTCTGTCTAATAGCATTTATAGTCCAGTCAATCAAGATTTTTTGTTACATTAAATTAAGGAAAAGATGTATTTTATATATATGATAGACTAATCCAATGTGTATTTTCCCCAAAATGCATATTCTCTCACTTCCACAATTATCCCTCTCCTCCTCTAAAGTACAAAAAAATAAGTCTTCACCTATAAATCCAGAAATAGTCGATTATCCTTAGAGTTAGAATTTTTTTTATGGACATAACAATCAAACTCATCATGAGCTTATTAACAATTTAGTTCTAGATCATTAATTATTTATGTAAAAAAAATATAAATGATATTTTAATATTATTTTAACTTGGCCTATAATCTTATTATTAAAACAATCACTGTCACACAAGTAAAATAATGAGGCTTCCTTATTTTTAATCTTCTCACTAGGGCACTAACATTAAGAAGATATATAGAAAGTAGTACTTGTATTACCAAATTTCCCTCCTTCCTCACTATTGGAAGGGATACTTCCCAATGACATGTCCTGGATAGATTTTGAAGGTCAGGTCAGTATCCTCATCAGAAAAGTGGCCCAAATCCACTTCATCACTTGTAGGATGAAGAATTTCTTCCAATGTCTTCTGCTTTTGTCAAGGTCAGTAGGAGGTTTTGATGGTCACTTTGGCTTCTAAAAATAAATTTAGTGTATAGTTTATTCTCTCTATAAGAACACTATTTAAGTTTGAATTAAAGACGGACAGAAATATATTATACAAAGGAAATCCAAAAATCCCTGTAAAACAAAGTCAACCCTCACGATCCATAAAAAGGAATGTTATTTTTTATGCTTATAAAGAGTTTTATATTGGGTTGTAAAATAAGTTCGTAGCGTTATTCAATATTTCAATTTAATCTCTGTGTTTATAAAATCATGTTTACTTGGTCAATAATGTTTACATATTCTAAAAAAGGATTAGTTAAGGTGGTTTTATGCATCAGTTTCAACGAGATTCCTCATCTTTAAGTGGTATTTTGCTTGCTCAAAATGGAAGAGAAAAAAATTCATTTTCTAATGAAAATGATTTTGATGATTGTTTATTTCCGAAAAGGAAAATCCTCTGCCCGGACGGTTAACAAAATTTCTGTCATAAGTGGTTTGCTCGGTTCAGCACCGGAAATTTTGACTTGGATGACGTTAAGCGCTCGGGTCGTCCTTCAACTGTTGATGATGACCAAATTCAAGCATTGGTCACAGACAACACTCACTCAACGATACAGGATATCGCAGAAACGCTTAAATGTCTCATGCAAGTGTCTCAAATTATTTTGGGGCTGCAGGATATGTTTCTCGATGTGATATTTGAGTTCTTCATTCGACGGCAAAGAATTTATTGGACTGCATATCCATTAGCGACTCCCTCCTGAAATGGAACATTAATGATCCATTTCTAAAGAGGTTTATAAGTAGAGATGAAAAGTGGGTCTTCTACAATAATATTGGGAGGAAAAAGTACAGGGGATAATGAAGTGAGCTGTTAACGACTCCAAAAGCAAAATTACGTCCAAAAAAAGCTTATGTTGTGCATTTGGTGGAATTGGAAAGATGTCCTTTATTTTGAGCTCTTCCCGCCCAATCAGACCATTAATTCTGCAGTATACTGTACTCAGTTGGAACAATTAAAGCAGCGGTAATAGTGTCCAGCATTGGCTTATCGCAAAGGCATAGTTTTCCATCACGATAGCTCCCGTCTTCACATGTCTTTGCAGACTCGTTAGAAATTATTGGAGTTTCGCTGGAATGTGATCCCCCACCTACCCTATTCACCAGACCTTGCCCCAACAGATTTTCACTTATTTTGGGCCCTTCACAGCCCTCCTAACGGGAAACACTTTAATTCGCTCGACTGCAAAACACTCATAAAGGAGTTTATTGTGCATAATTCTGAGAAGTTCTGGGAGGACGGAATTTAAAAATTACCTGAAACATGGCAACATGTAATAGATCAAAATGGGTCATATATAATTGATTAAAAATATTTACTAGAATCTGAAGTTTTTATTGAATTCACCAGAAATTTTGGTTAAGACTATACTATTTGACCAAATTATTAAATCATGGTGCTCATTCGACATAGCATTTAATGCTCTTTAACTTATTATACCATTACATTTTCGATAGGATGCACACTCCTAGCAGTCGTTAGGAGTTAGGTTTTTTTTAAAAAATAAAATTATTACTATATCAACTTAATTTAATTAAGAGTTTTAGGACCTTCAGAAATGCGTTGCCGTGTTAAGTGTGGTGGATACAAAGTTTTAAAATTATTTGTAGATGTATTTTTTATGGTCTAGGTTTTATGCATCGGGCTCCAGGTCAATATCAGTGGCGTAGCTAGTAATAATGAGGCTCGCGGTGAAATCTTGGATGAGGTCCCTTCGTCCTTTAGGAAGGGGAATCTCCAAGTTTTTGTTTCTTAAAGAAAACAACACAATTACATCATGCAATTTTGTTTCAGTTTTGGGTAATTAAATGCGTTGTTTCAAATAATTACAAGGAATCAAGCATTGGGAAACATCTTCACCTTTTCATCAAAAAGGCAGATTAATATCAATAACAAAAATTCCTATTATAAAAGGAACTTTTTTGTCGACAATGGATCTGATTTATAAATAAAATTTAAAATACTTTTAAAAAAGTACATTTTAATAATAGTGTTGATTATATTTTTATGATTTTTATTTACATCATAAATTTTTAGAATATACTACTGTGGATAGATTTTTTTTTTACAATACTTATAGTTGCCTACATTGCTTAAAACCTTAAGTTACCTTTGTTCTAAGATTGTTGACAATTTTACGTAGGTTATTACTTCTTTCTACTTTGGTGGGATTAACATTGAAGGATTAATATTAATAAATAAAGAATTGTTTAAAAGTTTTCAATTTTGAAATCCTATTAGTTGATAAGACAAGTTTAGACTGTGTTTCTTATGGTTAAATAAATCTTATGAAACATATACATCTCAGTTTGCTTTAAGAAAACTATAACATCTCAAAATGAGCCATCAAAAGAAGGGTTTTAAATATACTGGCACTTCGAAAGAAACAATTGCCTCTCTTCAAAAAAGTCAGTACAAATATTTGTTTTTCTAACTAAACCTCTTAGTTACTTTCAATGCTAATGAATTATCACTTCTAGGTATTGCATCAATGAAGATGATTAACAAGGAATTGGTACTAAACATGCAAAAACTAAAAAAAGAAGTTTCCAGCTCTGCTTCCCAAAATTGTAATTTAAAAGCAGAACTTTACGATATGATAATGGAAAAAAATTCTTTAATGGTATTTAAATTGTAAATCATTGTTTTCAATTATTATTTGTGTTATGCTGTTTTTGAAAAGTATGTTCTTATATTTTTCATTTTGCAATTATTAGTAAAGACTGGTGAATTACTAATCAAAATTTCAAATTTCTTTTGACAACTGGTGAAAATGTCTTCATGACCTTATGTTATCAGTTTATGTAGTATTATTACTTTATTTATTATTATTGCTTTATCAAACATTGTACTTAGTACATGAAAACAGAATTTTACATTATCTTATATTTCCAAAACAATTCCTTACAAAAACCTAATAATGAATTTGTCAACATCAATTGTTTGATGTTGCTTGTTTAAACATTTATTGGTGGTTAAATAAGAAATCACTACTTGGAATAAAATAATTATAATAAAAGCAGCCAAAATCTTATGTTTACTTCCTTAAGGTATCAATTAATTCACTGCTCTCAATTTATCTTTGTGGTTTGGAATATTCGAAAAGTATCAGTGTTTTACCATATTATAGCTGTAGGTAATATAATTTGTGATTGGTAAGATGAAAATTTTACTTTCGTTAAAATGTCAATAGTGGAAACCTGACATTCATTGAATACATTTGTGGCAGCAGTGGGGGTAAAAAAAATAAACTTAACAAGACTACCAGCCAATAGCAAGATGAATATAATTATCAATAAATATTATATTTAAAGATTAGGTGTATTAAAAAAAAAACAACTCAAAACTGCATACATTAAACCTATATTTCCAACAGCAAACAATTTAATAATATAATTTCTTGAATAAAGACAGAAATCTTGAAAAATAAATACTTCTCAATACTTATTATGTATGAACTAATAAAAAATAAACAATATGTGTACAAATCAATTTTTAGAAATTAAAAATAATTTTCAGTTTTAAATTCTATAACTTTTGCATTGCATGCTGCACCTTTTATTGACAATTTAATTTTTTAAAAATAGTTTCTTTATTGAAACTCGAATTCAGAATCTCTGACTCAGAGGAGAAGGGGGGATTTAATCTAGAGGTAACCCACCTATTCTAATCATAATGGGAGGTCAAGTTTTCATTTTATGGGATCACCACAGAAATAAAAAAAATTGACCTCCTAGGCCAGATTTGAATCAGCACTGCTGCAGTCATGCGGCAGTCGCTTAACTCCCTCAGCTACAAACGGCCCAGTGAGGTTCTCACTGTCATTAGGTTCCTTTTCCCAGAACGGGTGGCTCATTACATCTCTGAAACAAAATGACATTCATCATAGTGCCAAAAAATTCAATACCTTATTTTGGTCAAAAGAGCAGACGTATTTTGGCACATTGAGAAGAGATTATTAGAAGATTATCAGACATAGAAGGAGGGAGACAAATACTGCAGTATGTTGATTGATCAATTCACACTGCTTGGGGTCTATGATGCGATCCACACCAAACAGTGCGAACCAAAACCCTTCAAATCAGTCACACTGACCACCAGTCACACAGTGCTTCCCAAGGGGAATAGATTGGCCATCTAATTGCTCACCTTTATCATCACACCAGACACCAGCTTCTGAGCTCTGGGCTGTAAGGGAGCCATCTGTGTAGCAATTAATACCATTATTTGATTCTATTTATCTTTACACTAAATCTAGTGTCTTTTTATCTGCGGTTTATGTCTGTAGTAAATCTGGAAGTACATTAGGGTACTTTCCTCCAATCAGGATCACCATGTCATCTGTGTATCCCTGTTTATAAAAACCTGTAATGTTGAGCATTGAGAACAAAGAGTCAACGACGAAGTGCCACTGTAATGGAGACAGTACACCACCCTGCGACAGCCACTGACTAACAACCCTAACTCCAATTTCATGATCCTTTGTTCCAGCATGGAAGTAATCCATCTGGATACAATCGGATCTATATATTTTTTTCCTTAGCACGTCATGATGATGTTACAAGGAGTTTTGTCAAATACACCTTTGATATCAGCAAAGATGTCAATTGTGATTTCTCTTTGGTCTATTGATTTTTCAATCCAAGATAAGAAGTTATGTAAGGCAACTTCAGAGGACTTTCCTGCTAGATAGGAAAATTGTTTGGAATAGATAGTGTTGACTACAGTTCCTGTTCTCTAATATGCCTGTCTACAGTCTTTTTCAACACTTTCATCAGAAAGAATATAAAACATATTGGTCAAAATGATTTTGTGTCTTCATAAGATCCTTTCTCTGGGTTTGGTATATAGCACACTTTGGATGTCCTCCGTCTATTTTGAATGTATCCAAGTGCAATTCTAAAGAGTTCAAGTAAGTAAACCTTGATCATTGATAGGTCTTTCTGCAATGTAGGAGGAAAGATGCCATCAAAGCCAAGTGACAATGATTTGACTGCCCATTCAACTTTACCAATAGTAATAATTTTATTGGCTTTGTCATTTAGCATATCCAATTTTTAGAATTGGAAGAATTTTATTAATTCGACAAGTAGCCAGAGTATTGTCTCCTTCAAGAAAAAACTTCCTCCAAGCTTGTCTTTTGGTTTTGCAGACAAATTTGTAATACTCAGTAGAGCTTTCTTATAGGTATCGCATCTGCCATATTTTTTTGCAGCATTGAATTCCCTCCTAGTGAGGATTATTTGCTTATTAAGATCATTATTCCATCAGGAGACATTCCTGTTGGATGTCTTATGATACACGAGATTGCTGGTATGATATGAATTCACAACAGCATCAGTCAGTTAATCATAAAAACATTCCAGATGCCAAGTATTATGTATAACCTTTGGACAGCATCTGGTTGATTCTATAAGATGCGAGTAATAGGACTCCCAATCTGTACATCAGGGATTTCACTGCATCACACTTAATTCCAATGGATAGATCATATCTATTGTATTAATGATCTGAGCATGATTCTTCATTGGAGACATGCCAGTTAACTATAGTTTGGCTAACATTATATGTTGCTAAATTAATGTCTATAATTTCTGACCTGACCCTATTACAGAAGGTAGGTTTTCTGCCCCTGTAAAGTATGTCTAGATCCTAATTAATAATAAAATCTAAGATTTTCTCATCTCTATGGTTGTTGTCGGAGCATCTCCATAGCTCGAGGTATGCATTACCATCCAGGGCAGCTAGTATTTGGTGCTCCCCACAATCTATAATCTTCTCAAGCCCTATTATGGAGGATGAGTCTTCATAGAATAAATATTCCGACAATATTGTGATCCCCGCCCTTTCTGTATCACCTTGTGGGGTAAGCTGAGCTGCTGCATGACCTCTGAACAAAGTTGCCAAAGAGGCAGGAGTTGTAGATTACTAATAAAAACAACGCAGGCTCTGAAATGCAGAATCATTTTTGTACTCATGCATATTCTTCGGGCATCTTC
Organism: Halyomorpha halys; assembly: GCF_000696795.3. Taxonomy (NCBI): domain Eukaryota; kingdom Metazoa; phylum Arthropoda; class Insecta; order Hemiptera; family Pentatomidae; genus Halyomorpha; species Halyomorpha halys. Next base: position 432,598 of record NW_027107632.1, on the reverse strand, counting down.
AACCCTTTAAGCCTACCTTCATAAAGGTATGATTCTTGTATTAGAATAATGTCAATATCCTCACCTTTGACATACCGTTGCAGTGCACCACATGCAGCACTGTATTGGTATAGATTAATCTACAGCAGCTTCATGTCCATAATTAGTACTTGATGTCCAAGGGCTCAACCCTGGACCACTTCCCAGACTTGCTAGTTTAAGGAGTTCGCTAGCATCTGCAGTGCGGAAAGCAATACCCTCTCCCATGACATCAGGGATTAGTCTCTAATGGACTAGTTGAGGCAGGTCAGAACACAGCTACCCATTCTACAAAAACAGATCATCACTAAACAATGAGTGGAAGCCCTCGCCCCCTCCTCCCCTGACTCATCAATGTCATAAAGGAGGTCTGTAATTTTCTCCTTTAATGCAATACATTGTGTTCTTGTCAGTTGGGTTTGTGGTTGCTAGGCACTATCAAACCCAATAGCTGCCTTGGCATAGCTCTTGGACTTACCCTCCATTTCCCTTGGTTTCTTTGCAACAGGTGCAGAGGTCCCAGGGGCACTCCTTAATCTTTTTCAGCAGCTTGACCTTGCTTTTGAGCCTGCCTGTTGTTTCCACCACCTTAGTTGCTGGTTTTGATAGAAACTTTGCAGTTCCAGTTGCTGAATCTTAGCACAGCTCCCCTGCAATGGCCACACAGTTGTGCTTCAGTACCTGCCCTCTAGATGTAGCAGCTTTATCTGCCGGCTCCATTGAGAATCTAGCAGCCTTGGTTGCCACACTCCGAGAATATCCTGTTGCACTATGACATGGTTTATGCTTCGTAGCCTACTCCATGTGAACAGCAGCCCTGACTGCTAGCTCTGATGCAAGCATTGTAGTCCTGGCCAATGACCCACAGGACAGCTCCATTGCACGTGTAAGCTTTGTCTTTGCTCCCGTACCTGCCCCTTAGGAACAGCAACCTCAGCTGCTGATTCCTGTTAGACCTTGCAGTCTCAGCCACAGACTCATGGGACTGCCCCACCACTTTTACTATTGAGCCTTTTCTGAGTCTTGGTGAGGTATGGTATGGGCTGTGTCACAGCCTGAGATGTGGTAATGACATCTATCACTAAGTCTCCACTGAAAGCAGAATGGCTGGGATTATAAAAATGAAAGTGAAATTAAAGGTTCTTACTTTAACTTTGTGCTCAGCATCGGGTTAGGCAACTGTATCAGCCTGAGCTTAGATTGCTTCAACCTCTTCCTGCCTTCCCATCTGGATGTTGAGCCCTCCTATTTCCTCCATTAGAGATTAATACAGTGCCCTGATGAAGGATTCATTGAGGGTGTATAAATTAATAGACATATCTGAAACATAAGGATCTGAGGAAGAAGAATCTTCAGTTTTAGTTAAATTAATGTTATTGTTTTTAATAATGATGAGAGATAGTTGACTGTGGATAAATTATATGTGGAGAAGGTAGTTGGGGGATTGCAGTCAAAATATAACACAAGTAGGTTGAAATAACTTATTTAATAGTGCCAACTTTTTGGCTAGAATTTTCAGCCTTCATCAGGGCTTAGAACAAGAACAAGATAACAATCAATGAATACAAAAATTAATAAATTAAGTATAAATAAAATGATATAAAGTAAATAATGTACCGAATGAAATTAATAAAATTAAAGTAATGAAAGAAGTGGAAAATAAAATGTATATAATGGTAATTGAATAAGTAAGTAAAAATAACATAATTAAGGAAATAAAATAAAAATTTGAAGTTATATATTTCTTTAATTTTTTTATTTTTACTTATTCAATTGCCTATATATTCATTTTATTTTTCACTTCTTTCATTACTTTAATTTTATTAATTTCATTCTATACAATTATTTACTTTATGTCACTCTATTTATACTTTCTTTTCTAATTTTTTTTCCCCCCAAGTGGATCGATGAAAGACATATTTTTATGCACTCTCTGCCATTTAGGCTCAGCTCAAGGATCTTCCAACTGGCTTGAATATCTGTTACTAGATTCAATACATCTGTGAACTAGACAGGATTAAACAAGGACAAGGAGTGGACAAAGGAGATGGCAGGATCGTTCTATGAGGAAGGGCATATGAAAGCTTTTACCACAACTTACAACCTGCATAGAATGGGAAGGCTATTGTGTGGAAAAATAAATGGCATTTATATGTACAATATTCCATAATTTTTTTTTCAAGAAATTGAGTGTTCTTACTTTCTGGAATAGATAAAAGTTGGATCTAAAACTTCAAAAGCTATGTTTAGAGTGAATTGGAAATCTTAAAGTTGATTCACACTGTTTGACAGTATCACTATTGACAAAGTGGCACATTGTCTGCAAATTAGTCACAGTTCTGCCTACAAAATCATCCACAACAGACTTGGATTTCATAAAGTTTGTGCAAGATGGGTCATGTCCCAAAACAACTCACACAACAAAAAAAAAAAATCAATTTTGAAGTACAGTCTCATCCTTCATATAGTCCTGATCTAGCCCCTTCTGACTATCACTTGTTTGGTCCTCTCAGAAATGGATTAAGAGGCCTTCAATTTACTCCAGACTAAGCAGTGAAAGAGTGCATTCCTGACTCGCAGCTCAACTGAAAACCTTTTTTGAGGCTTCATGAAGCTTGTTCAACAATGGACCAAGTGCGTTGAAAAGCAAGGGGAATATGTCTAAAAATGATGTACTTGTAAGTTTCCTATTTGATTACAATAAAATTTTATTACTACATTGCGGATAATAATTGACTTACACTTGTATATTTATTAAAAACAAACTCAATAAGGTTTTTGAAATATTAAAGTGAAATATGAAAATGATTTAATTAGTTATCTCAATTTCTTAGATAATATTGCTAAATGGTTATATTATATTAGTTTTCTTGAATGTCCAGCATTAATATTCTGAGAGGGACATTTTGTAGTCATTGATGCATTGGCTAGGATGGTTGTTTTGTCTAAGTCATGGTTATGGACAAGGAAATTGTAGTTTTCTCTATTGTTAGTTCATTTTGTAACTATAATTGAATATTACCTTTTATTATACTTTCCATTTATTCTATTCATGATATTTTAAACATATATTGTCATTATTCATAGCAGTGACTCATACTTACACAGCCTTATGTTTTTCAGGAAAAGAACATAAAATTAGTTGAACTTTTGAGATCCCTGCAAGAAGAATCTTCATCAGTTGGGAAACGTATTGATGATTTACTTGGTCCAAGGGACTCAGACAGTAGGTTTTTTTTGTTTTTTTTTAATGAATTATTAATAGTATATAGAATTTTTTTTACCTTAAAACTTTAATGTGGTTTATTAATATTTTTCATCATTCCACAAAACTTGTTCCTGACCGATACCTTAAACTCACTCACTGAACTAATCAATTCAGAGTTCTGGAATGCTATTCAAGCTATTTTGATGTTGTTTAGGTAATCCTATATATTGAACTCTCTTAAAAAATTTGTGAAACTTATCTTTTTCCCTCATTTGTATTACAAATTGTTCATTCATTTTACTGTGTCTGTCAGTTACATATGTTTCAACTTTTGCAATCCACACTACTCACCTCACTATACTTTGTGTATTTTTAAAATTGTTTGCATTGAGTTATTCTTTGGAAACAAGTACTTTGTGCCAGTAGACACAGTATAGTGTTGATACAAAAAAGGCAACTTATAAGAAATATATGGGCCTAGTGTCATATAAATCACTCAGGTCGATTTGGACTGCTGATGAAACCCATTGGAAGGGAGCTGATTTACCTCTAAAGAATCATTAGTTGGAAAAATGTTTGCCGAGCTTCATCACATTTGGCTGATTTCTTCCAAAGTGCTAAAATAAAAAAAATAAACACCAGTTTTCTTTAACAGCATAGTTCAAGTATAACATTTGTTTTTGAGTATATTTTATGGTAAAATATTTTGTGGGTCGTAGATTTTGGTTGAGTGTTGCAGGAAGGTACTGGAGAAATCAATTAAATTCAGCTGCAAATTTTAGGATTTAGATGGACCTCCATCTGACTGATATCTTAAGCCCATTAATCAGTTTGAATTTTATATTACTTGTATATATAAAGTTAGATATAATTATTTTTCAATTAATAATTAACATGTAGCAGCAACAGCACTTTAATAAATACAATGGTCAGTACAAAGACATATTGATTAGCAGGAATATTTACTTATTCACAGTGGTTAAGAAAATAAAGAGATTGTTATTTTGGTTAATTTTGGCCAATTTCAATGCCTAAATGGGCAAAGATTATTTACACACTGTTACTGGAAAGTATTCCCTTTATGATGTAACGATAAAAACCATCGCTTAGGTGAGTTTGCCATAGCCATAATTTTGAGATTAAAAGTAAATTTGTTTAGTATATAGATTTATTAACATGGTAACTTTCAAATCATGGTGTCATTAAAAAGGAATTATATATTGATTTTATTAATCAATATATCCAGATCCAGAGGCCCTAATTGGGATTTTGATCACTTTCTTCTTGTAACTCTTTTTAGAAGCAAATTATCAAATGTTCAGAAAGGGAATGGAACAAAGAGCAAAAGATGGATTATTGAAATATTAAATGGACAGGGACATTAGAAATTGTTCAAGGAAACTGTGTTGGGTCAAGTGATACTATTGGAATGGAATAAGTTAAAGGCAATTATTTAAGTGCCTCTTGATTAGATACTATTAGAAAAGATTCTAAAAGATATAATGAATGGTTTCATGAGGAATTATGTACTAAAGAATAATGATAAGCTAGTAATGTTGCCTATGTATAGCTATCAAGTAATGCTGCCTAAGTCCTCGACAAGTGCTATGAGCCGAGTACTGACATCCTATATGCATTAGTGCTATATGCACTTTATCTACTTTAAGCAAGCCTTTGATGAGGTTAATAGAATTCAGCTATTTAATGCCTTGAAAGTTTGAATGTACTTCTAGAACTAATTAATTTGGTAGAAATGACAATGTTCTTGGCCATTTCGTAAGCAAAAAGATACAGTTTACTTTTGGGGTAGGACAAGGAGATACCCTCTCTACAGTTTACTTTTGGGGTAGGACAAGGAGAT
>NW_027107632.1:423752-427461 GCF_000696795.3 Halyomorpha halys | reverse complement strand
CTTTTGGGGTAGGACAAGGAGATACCCTCTCTACAGTTTACTATTGGGGTAGGACAAGGTGATACCCTCTCTACAGTTTACTTTTGGGGTAGGACCCTTGATACCCTCTCTGCAATATTTTTTGAAATTAGTTGGATGCCTTAATCTAAACGGTACGCAATTAGTATGCTAATTATACTAGATTCTTGGCTAAGCATATGACATTTTGATATTGGCAAGTATTAAGAGAAGTAATTACTAAACTATACTATGAAAGTAAAAAATGTAGACTTGGGATTAATGAGTTCTTAATGAAATGTATGGTGATGTCAACTTCTGAAACAAGAAGGTCACATAATTTTAATCTTAAATACAACAATTACGCTTATGAAGCTGTTGACCATTTTCTGAAAATAAAGTCAATATTGAGATCAAGAAAAAAGTAATAGCTGGTAATTTAGTGTACTATGACCTTGTCAACTAGATGAAGTTGATTATCCTCTTTAAATGCACTAAATTAAATATTTATAAATCACTCATTAGTCTTTTAGTTTGCTATAGCGGTGAAGCATGGATAATTACAGGTACCTACCTGTTAGAGTCTTCAAGCAGAAGATTATGAGGTGCATTTTCAATCCAATCTGTAAATAAGGTGCCTGGCATCTGGGGAATGACCAGGAACTGAATAAGATAATAAACATGAGGATATTGTGAGCTGTATTAAGTCAAGAGGAATCAGTTGGTTTGGACATGTCAGAAGGTTGTCCAATTAACGAATGGCAAAAAAGATCACATAAGAATCTTTTGAAAAAGGATCTGGTTGAGACCTCAGGAAAATTGAAGTGACCGACTGGTTAATAAGGCTCAAGATAGAGAAAAGTAGGGGCATATTGTTCGGAGACCAAAATGGACTATGTACTTACATAACTAAATAAATTAGTACAATTTTTTAATATGTTAAATCTTATTGTTTTGTTGATATGAATATCTTTTCTAATTCTTTTGTGATCATTTTTATTCATTTTATTTTATCAATTCTTTAAAAAGTTATGGATATTAATAATTTGATCCAAAAAATTTGTATTTATTTACTATGTTTAACACACCAGTCTGATGTATTAATAAATTTTGTTTTGTTTTTTTACAGGAAGTAGGCTATCTCCTAAACAGAGTGCAGTTATTTGTCCGATGGTCAGCGGCCATGTTATTCATAATCCCAAAGTTGAACTTAGAAGACTGAATTTCAATGACTATCCCAATATTGTATATGTTCCAGGTTTGTAATACTATTTTAAATTTTTTTTAATTGTTTAAAATTAACTAAAACTATGTTATAATTACTTATAACTCATGTCGATTGTTATTGCATAATAATATTGATAACATTTATATTGTAAATTTGGTCCCAGATTATAAAAGAGACTTAGGCAGTTTTGCACAATCAATCTTGAAGAGGATAATCATTAATCCTCTAGAGGCATTCATCAATACTTTCTCCTAAATATTGAAAATTTACTCTAATTAATAATTTATAACTAATTTGATAATTAATATATTGCTATTATATTAATTTACATTTCAATAAAATCACCACCAAAATGAAATTTCATGTGGATATGATATAACTGGATTGGAACTTGTTTATTATTGTTGCAGATTATTAATATATTTTATATTTCCGTACAGGAAATGATGCTGCTGTTACTCTATCACCAGTAATTGAACAACAGTATGAGGTAAATATTTTTTTTATGATTTACTTCAACTGAGATTATAAGATGGTAAAGTAAATTTTACTTTATTGGTTGTTTTATTTTATGTTTATTCAATTAAGGATGTTAGTTTTAAAAGGTACTGAACACTATATTTTAATTATTCAAATTTCTTTCTGGATCACCATAGATATATTTTTTTATGCTTTGGTATTATGATTCCAAAACACTTTATATTTTTCTCTTAATCTTCATAAGTCGCTGAGTTAGGGGTGAATGAAGTGTCTAATTAGGCACCATTTAAAATAAAGAAGCAGAAGATGATAATGTTTATTTTTCACTATTGCAGTTAAAGGTAATCTTCAAAATGATGGCTAAATCATTGGTTTAGAAGAAGTATTAGGAGAGATATGGCTTACTGACATAAATTACCTTGTGAAATAATCTATAATAATACCTGGACAATTCATTAATTCCTTAAAATTTAACAGTTGCTGTAAAAGGTATCAACATTATTTAAAAAGGTTTATGTATACTAAGACAAAAATAATTTTCCAAATAGGGTTAGGGCCATGAAAAAAAATACAAAACTCCATGGTGTCGTAAAATTACTTATGATTTGACTAAAGAAAATATGGATGAAAACTTTTATCTTATTCTGAACTACCTTTTTTTTATATTAAAGACAAATAATTATTAATTAATGTGTATTTATTGTTTTGTATTTTATTTAGGAACCAGTCCAAAGAAGATTTGGTCATAGGTTACAGTTACCACAAAATATATCTAGTAAGTCATGTTTTAAGCAATTAAAATTTAGTTAATAATCACTTTATGCTTCATTTTTGCTATTGAAGTTGTGACCGAGGACAGGGGTCTTGAAGCTATGGCATTTGGGGCAACATTTCCCCATCTGGTCTGTCATAGTTTATTTTGGTTATATTGTAAAGAAATTTACATTGTAAGCAAATTACACAAAATAATAATCAGATATTTTTATTTAATGATCAATTGAAAAATACAATAACTGAACATTTTAACTGTATTATTGGCATGAGTATGTTGCCATGAGGACTGCGACTAGTTAGCTAGGGTTTAACATCTTCATTATTTAGCTTCAGCATGGATCCTCCCTTCAAATCTTAAGAAGAAAGATTATAGGATGATTTTTCAGAAGAGGCCGTTTGATATAGCTTAGACACCAATCAGAATTTGTTTACAATTTCTGCATCTTTTTAACTGTAAATATTTGTATGATGACGGTGACTAGTTAGCTAGAGTTCTCAATGGCATCATTATCTCCCTAATTTTTTATTTATTTAAGTGTGAATCCTTCAACAAATTGTTGACAGGAAGCTAAAGAGTGTGGGCTGCACATCTGATGGACTGGACTATTAGAAAGCTGAGTGTATCAACTTCTGTATCATCTTCCTCTTTAATTTCTTCCCCTTTTTTCCTTTTCTTCTCTTCAGAATTTATATCGAAGGCTTCTTGGATTAATGAGTTTTTTTTGGTCTCATACTATGTTCAAGTTGCAGATAACAGACTAATGAATATACTTACAATCAAGAATGTATTTGCTGGATTTTTTAATATAATTGGGAAAATGTAAAGTGTCCTAATTTTCTTAATGAGAGGGAGATAAATTAAAGCTTAAAGGAAAATAACAATTAAGGTGATAAGTGAAAGGTCTATAGAATTTTTGTTTTTATTTATTTGTATTTAATATTTCATGTTATTCATTTATGTTAACAACATAGCTAATAGTGAGAAAAAACTAATTTTTAATTGAAAAAGTATGAATTGGTGAGTGATCATTGGGTCATTCTTTCTATAATTTTCCTATTTTTTCCCGCGGTCCACCAAATTGTCTGATTGTTTTTTTTTACAGCCTCCTGCAGCCAGAAAAAGACGAAAAATGACTTTATCTAATTTTTTTTTGTCGAATCCTGCGTCTACAAATAATTATTTAATTTTGTGGAATAAAAACATGATTAAAATAACTACTATTTTTGAAT
>NW_027107632.1:420349-421562 GCF_000696795.3 Halyomorpha halys | reverse complement strand
ATTAATAATGTTATTTTTAATTGAATAAAAAAAAAACTCAAATATTGGTTTTTATTTTTTTGCTTAAATTAGGCATTATTCATAATATGTTGTAAACAAATAATTATTGATTTTAAAACCTCCATGTTATGTTAAAAAATCATACAGTGTGCAGATGATTCGTAGACTAACTCAGGTATATAAATTAAATATTAGTTTTTATATACTACCTTTTCAATTTTTTTTAAAAATTATTAATATTATTTCAAATATTATATTATATTATTTCAGATATTATGATACATTATTTTAGATATTATATTATATTATTCCAGATATAAGAAATAGAAAAGTGGCTGAAGAGTCCTTCTATTCTGTTGGTTCTTGGACTGTAGAGGTAAGACTCATTGTTGTAAATTATTACTACTAATATATGTTTTAATTTATTAATTAATATTAATTTATTTTATATTTATCTTTTTGATTTATTATTTATTAATATTTTTATCCAAATATTTTAAAAGACATCATATTTTAAAGTAAAAAGATACTTTGTTTTTTCGGCCAATCCTACCTATTGTATAGTTCAAATATCACTTACACTTTTTGTAGGTATATATAGTAATCTGATTGGTAGGCTCCTCATGCACTAAGAAACATTTTTTTTATTTACAATTAATTAGCCACCAGGACTCCAAGTAATTTTGGTTTTCGATTCCAGAATAGAAATCTTGAAGCCAGTGGACAAAGTAATTCTTCCAATAATTCATCTGAAAGTAATTCATCTCCATCTGCCTCTAATGAAATTTTAGCACAACCAGGAAGCAGCCAAATTGATGTCAAACCTTCTGGATCGAGACTTTTAGTAAGAGATGTATTAGCTTGCTAATTATGTGTTGTTGTTTTTTAATTGCAATCATTTACTATCCATTTTCAGGATTTTAGATGATATATTATTTTATCTGTACCAAAAACAATCCTTGTTCATCCCTCGCTCTAACTTAAAGTATAGTTAGTGAGTTAGAGCATGACTGCTGAGAAAAGACAGTGATAAAATGAGAGTGTAGCTGTTACAGGTCAATGGCATGAGCCCAAGATTCCTTTATCTGATTTCACCTGTCTCATTTTACTCCGGGCCTTTTAATAAACTTGTTCTCTGCTGTCTCAATTTTTTTATAATTACTGTTTAAAATAGTGCTTAGTATATGACCAAGTCCAGATAAGGTTTGGGCTT
>NW_027107632.1:415944-420174 GCF_000696795.3 Halyomorpha halys | reverse complement strand
GTTGGGGCTTAGTATATGACCAAGTCCAGATAAGGTTGGGGCTTAGTATATGACCAAGTCCAGATAAGGTTGGGGCTTGTGGTCCTAGCTACCAATACATAACCCTGCTGCACAGTCTTTAGTGGTCCTTCAGCCACTTCACTATTTCACATATCTGCAATAGTGTTTAATAATTTTAAAAAAATAGTAATTGGTAGCATTAAATAAAAACAAAAATGCTATGGACCCTTTACTTATCACCTATAATTGTTATTTTTATTCATCTCTTTCCCATTCAAGAATGTTCAGGAAATTTTACAAATTCACAATTATGTCAAAAAAAATCCAGCAAAGGTATTCACGATTGTCAGTATATTCATTAGTCTGTAATCTAAAACTTGAACATAGTATGAGACCAAATAAGACTCATTTATCATCTATCCATGAAGCCTTGATATAAATTCTGAAGAGAAGATAAGCCAAAATGGTGCAGATATTCTAAACAAATTCTTATTGGTGTCTAAGTAATATGTGCCACCTTTTGAAACATTATTTGTTCTTGAAATTTTTAGGAAGGAATGAGAAAATTTAGAAGAGTCTATTTTTCCAAGTTCTCCCTAAAACAGAAAGATGTCGATTGAAATATCAAAAGATGAAGTTAAGAACAGGCTAACAACAACCAAAGTGTTTAGGGCATTCAACTTGACAGAAGAGGAAAGTGATATAGAAGTTGATGCACTCACCTTTCTGAAAATAGCTATAGTCCAGTTGGTCAGATTTGCAGTCCCCACTCTTTAGCTCCCTGTCAACAATTTGTTGAAGGATTCACACTTAAATAAATAAAAAATTAGGGAGATAATGATGCCATTGAGAACCCTAGCTAACTAGTCACAATATTTACAGTTAAAGAGATGCAGAAATTGTAAACAAATTCTGATTGGTGTCTAAGCTATATGAAACAGCCCCTTTTGAAAAATCATCCTATAATCTTTCTTCTTGAGATTTGGAGGGGGGAATCAGAAAATTCAGAAACTTTTCTATGTTTATCATAAAATAGAAAGATCTACTTTGAAATATGATCCTCAGAAAGGTACTTAATAATATCAAAACGATAATTGACTTTATTATCAAGGAAAGCTAAATAGTAGCATAACTTATAAGCTGATATGTCGTTACCGTAATTTAATCTTTTTTTGTACTATTTTTTCTTTTTCTGCTTTTATGTGTAAAATCTATGAAGCACATTACTTTGGATCATAACTATTGTTGTTATAGCTTCTTATAAAGTTGAGTATTATGAATGGGTATTTTTAAAACCGATTCATCCTTAAAGCAAATCATTCGGAATTGACTAGCAAATATAGGTTTAGTGGCAGATCAAGAAGTATTAATTTCTAATTGGTTTTGCATTATTAAATTTTAGGATTCTTGAATAATAATTCAAACTACTGTCAATCTTTTATTTATTAACAAGATCATTGAAAATAATACTTCTATTAAAACTTGTAAAGCATTTTCTTAAAGCTTTTAGAAACATAGTCGCTGCAAATACCTTTTGTTTCTTTTCTTCATTTGATATTTCATGAACTCATTGTTTCTTTTTCATTTCACTGTTAGGCGGATGAAAACACAAATTCTTCAGAAACAGACAGGACTTTGAATGAAGGTTCTCTTTTAACGATTAATGTTATGTCACCTAAAAATGATCCACAATCTTCAAGCATTCTGTTGAACCCATCAGTATTTCTAAATGTATGCCCAAGGAAACGAAAGTATGCTACTGAGCTATCTTCAAATAATGGGTTTGTATAGTTAAGAATAACTTTTTATAAAATATTAGTTTCATTAAATTAAACTCACAAGGTCTCAGCTAGTTTTTAAATATTTTTTCCCCCAATATTTTCATCTAGATTAATTCCTTATAAGTTATATATGGTTATAAAATTTATCTGTCCTCTGTCTTTTAATCTAATAATATCTGTGTATCTGTATAATATATAATATCTGTGTTAATTTTAATAATATAAAATCTGTCCAGAATTATGGTGTACTAACATAACTCAAAAAATTTTAATTTTTAGGTTAAATGGATTTCGTCTTTTATTTAAGCTGTGATATCTTGTAAATCTGAAAAAAAACTTTATACCATTTTAAAAAATCAAAAATTAATGCTTCATTCTAGAGACATCTCAAAAATATTCTCTATATTAGAAAAAATGATTTGCGACGTTTGGCAAAAAAGTAATGAGACTGATAACACTGCAAGTGATCCAGTAACCATGCTCTGTTGTCCTATGATAGAGCATGTATATCAGTACCAGTGCTGCCAATTTGGGGGTATTTACCCGATTTTCAGGTATTTTTCACCTTAGTGGGTAATTTTCGGGTATTTGGGTAAAATGGATTTACGTTCTATATAGGTGTGCTAGTGCTGTGTCGCACTAGTCCTTTGATTAGTTTATTTGTAATCATTAGATACTTTTTCTATTACTAACAAGTATTTAAGAATTTTAGGACATAGGTGTACCTAGACCATTTGGGGCCTGGGTCAGATTTATATTTGGAGCCCAGGATGGAATCATTTTTAGGGTCCTGGGCTGATACAATTTTTCTTCGAGTTAATGTCCAACACCATAACTGTTGATGAGGTTAATAAACACTTTGAATAGAATTAATTTCAAGATCAGAAATAATCAAAACAATAACAATACTTAATAATGATGTTTTCCCACCTATTGTCATTAAATTTGGTTAGGTTAATTTGTTGCGACAGTTGACTGTCAAGGGGTATACATATGAGAGTTAACACCAACAGGCCACTGATATTACTTGTACTATCAACTATCACGTCAGACCCAGTTCGTCATTACTGCTGCGACAGTAAATTGTTGTGGCAGTAAATGCTGTCATGGATGTAACTATCAAAATGTTACACCATGATAGTGGCTGAGACTTTGGTCGCAATAACTGAAACTGTACACTTGTTCTCTCCCCTCACTTGTGATATTTAACATTACCGTTGCTTCACTGACATTACTTGTACTATCAACAATCATGCCAGAACTAGTGCAGCAGAACAATAATGACTGCAACAATCACACAGTTACAGTTATAATGATTCTTTAAGAGGAGGGAAAAGTTGTGGGTATTTGCCAGGTAAATGGATATTTTCAAGGCACTTAGTAGGTATTTTTTGGTTGAGTGAATCGGCAGCACTGATCAGAAGCCTGCTGTAGCTCAGTGCGAGTTTCAACTCCCGTTAACTACATGGTTTTTGTGACTGCTATTAATGAAGTTGTGCGTCACGCAAAATGGAAAAGTGGAATTAGGAGCAACATTGTGCCATTAAATTCTGTGTTAAGCTTGGAGAATCGGGAAGTGCAAAGTTTGAAAAGTTAAAACAGGTCTACGGGAAACATTCTTTATCCTGAGCTCCAGTTTTTCACTGCCACAAATCATTTTTGGAAGGCAGAGAACACATTGAAGATGAACACTGTTCAGGGAGGCCTTCAACTTTGAAAGCATTGGTATCTTCAAAATAGTTGTTAAGGCATATCTCTAGAATGATGTGTTGATTTTTTAAAGTATGAAACTTGCATCATGGATTATTAAAGATGCGAGGTATCACAATCTAAGAAATGATTTTTATTTCTATATTAAAACTCATTTTCTGCTTATTATTTGATTAATCTAGTTGCCACTTGTCTATGAATCAACATTCATAGTTATTTATTCTTCATAATGTATTATAAGGACAAATGAGTTTTTAAATAAAATATTTAAATGTTTTAAAATATATTTTCTGAAAGGTTACCATTTTAATTTATATTATTATTCGTATATAATTATATTAATATATATTATATTTTGATATAATAATATAATGTTAATAATATAATAATTTGTACTAAAAATTTCTACAACTCTCTTGTTGATTGTGATCAATAATGCCTACCTGTATGCAACATAAGATCTGAAAATGTTTGTATCATGCCTAACTAATACTTTTTCCTTTATAAATTCTAGATTTAGTGCAAGTGAAGTAAAAGAAGAAACAAATGATGAGAACCAAGAATCAAATTGTGAGTGATAATATCATGTGATGTCATTACAACATTTTATTGTATTCTCTCTTTTAACATATATAATTACATTTTGCAGACTCTAACATCAACAATTTAAAATATCCCATTGTAGTGTCAGAACGCCTTCCTGCTTTGTTTACTGAGTAAGTTAAAATTAATATTATTT
>NW_027107632.1:403438-415837 GCF_000696795.3 Halyomorpha halys | reverse complement strand
TTTACATAGTTTTCACATAATTCTCATATCTTAGGTATAGCTTTAGAAAAACCTTATTATAAAACAGATAGGAGAATTTTATTTAAATTTCATAAAATGATTTGACTCTTAATCTCAGAACGAGTTCCTAGGCAATCAGAACATACATTCAGCTACTAAAGACACTGAATTAAATTATTTATTAGCTACTTTTACAAATCTGCTTCAATTATATTTTGAGCAACACTAACCAATTTATTCTATGTCTTCATTCTCAACAAAAAAACACTCACTAACTGTAAACAAAGCAGTCTTCTTTCCCAAAATGCTATTTCTAAAGTTCAACAAAAGATTCTCTTCACCACCACTCACAGGAGACGTCCTCTCACCAGGCAATCCAAAACAAAGAGTTCCTTTTTCTTCTCGGATGACTCTTTAATGTCTCTTTTCTCTAGATGTCCCACTGAGGGAGACAAAAGATGTTCATGACCTTTTGCATCCAGGATACGTCCTCTCTATCCCGCCTAAAAACGACTGATTCCAAAAACCAAGCTCTCTTCCTTCCCCTTCTCTCAGTGTTAGTTCTCAACATCGATTGTAACACTATGGTTTTTAGTTTTTTCCTATGATTTCCTTTATGAACATTATTCTTTAATACTCATTCTTGACTTATATTTTTCTTAAATTTACTGTAACAAAAATTATGATGGGAATTTAAATAAAGTTTTTAAAATATTTGAATCTGCTCAACATGGCCGCTATTCAATGGACTTTTTGGAGGACCCCTGCCACCATCTTAGCTTTGTTTTAAATATAGACAATGAAAATTGGTTAGCTTGCTTTTTGGTTCATCAAAACAAATGAACAATATTTAACATTAATACATAAAATAAAAACATTACTAAAATCATATATGATTTTATATATATATAACAATTTTTTTCCCCCAGGATTTGTTTAAGTTTTTTTTAAAGATTCGATTTGAGGTCATAAACCAGGTTACAAACATGCATGTTTATTTGTTTGGTTTTTAAGATTGAAGGTATTTTATTTTACCTTCATCCAATAAATAATTTATTATGCCTGAGTAAGCCTTTTTAAATATATAATATTTATTATTTTATATTTTATTTATAGTAATTATAAATAGAAAACATATTGAGCATTGGTAAATGATTTAAAATGAGGAAAAATAAATTCTACTTAACTAGTCAATTCTTTGTCAAATGGCTTAGCATCTGATGATGTTGCAGTTGTTTCTATAACTGTATGAAATATTCATAAAACTAAAACTAACTTGCTAAACAACTCTAGAAACCTTGAAATGATACCAACAATTTTTTTTTTTATTACCATTTTACATTGTGCAGTTATAATAAAACTTCTCTGCATAGACATTACATTACCTATATCGTAAATTTCCTCTTAATGGACAATTTTATTAAGCATCAGGCCAGCGAAGCATAAATTGTATGCATTTATGTTGCTCTGTTACGAAACCCCTCCACTTCAGTAGCAGACGCTAGTTTTATTCTCCATCAGCACTTTATAGTGTATCTAAGTTATAAAATATGTTAGTACAAACTAATGACTCTCAAACTAAATTTAAAGGTGATTTATGTTGGGAAAAAATATATACCTAATCCTATTTTTTGCCATTTGTTAGAATAATTAGACATTTTTATTTATTTCGTTTCTTTTTTTTTTTTTTAGTGTGAGTACATAATTAGGTAAATCATTGATTCAAGGCATTTTCATATGTAGCTCCAAAAATTCATGAATTTCCTTGAACTTTTGTTCCTTTATTCTAATTTTCCCTTCATTCATAAATTCTTTCCACTTACTTTATTAGGTAGTATTGATAGGCATAGTCATAGGAGGTATTGTAAACTATGTATCTCCTGACCAGACCAGTGACTGTTACTGTAGCCATGAGTCAATCCTGTGGGTTAAGGAGACCTCCGGGATTCACCCAGACTCATAGAGTTGATACCCTTAGTTAGGAAACAATCTGGTGATTGAGCGTGATTTTGACCACATCACCTCCTTGCATAACCGTTGGTCTAGTAACAGTACTTCCTCACAAAGTATTGAATGCCTAACCCTTCATGGATTGTAGGGGTACAGATTTATCTTTTAGGTTTTATTAAAAACTTAATGTAATAATAATAGTAGTGTAAAAATCATATTATTGATTTTTTCAGATAAGGTATAAGCTTAAGTGATAATATGTACGTAATTCTATTATTTCATCCCTTCTAAATGGACACCTCCTTGCGAAGGTCAAAAACCTCTAAATAACGGTATCCATTCTTTATAGGTTTCTCTGTATATTTCTCTTTAACTAGAAATCGTTTATTTATCTCCTCTATCCTTATGAGTATTTACATAGATGAAACTCTTTTAGGAATGTCATTGCCTTTAGAAAGGATATATCATTATTAATTGTTTCCATACCTTGTTGAAGAATTTTTTCTTAATTCTTTAAAAATTAATTATTACCTGTTCATTATAAAAATGTTCATCAAATTAATGCATGTGATATTCGTTCCTCACTGCATTGTAATCAGAGTTTATTGTTATGATCTTCAACTAGACATTTATTTTTCCACTTTCTGTACCAGAAAATTATTATATTTAAAATTTTTTTTTGCTTGCAAGGATTACTAATTATTGGCCATTGCTCTGAAGACAATAATATACCATATAGTGGTGTGTCCTGTAGAGGCGTCTTATTATGTTGATTGAAAATAGAAAGTAAGAATTATTATTGTATTAACTATTAATTACATTTCAGAACCTTAACAATCAATGCGGGTGGAAATGTACCACCAAAGGAACCTCAACTTAACAGCTCAAAAGGTGAGGTTTTTCTTTTTTACATTTTATGTTATTAATTGTAAAGAGTGGGATGTAAGAACTTTCTTATTTTAAAAATGTGCTGTTTTTTTTAAACTCTAATTTATATTTTTTACCTGTCACATAAGGAAATTTGATTTGAAACTTTTTTAAAAAGAATATGTTAAATATTTTTTGAGATACAGTTTTTTCAAACTCTAATATTTTTTTTTTTCAAACAAGTGGATTATTGATGAATTGTCATATTACTTGGTTAAGTATGATTAATTTTAGGTGTTTTTATCCCTTCAGCATGCAACGCTACACACAATTTTGACATTATGCAATATCCATTGAAAATGAATCACATCTTGAGGAGAATTTAATATCTCAGGAAGTATCTGGCATACAAATATCCATTAGAGCCCCATTAGAAGTTCGTTTAATACACTATCCAGTAGTTTTTAATAATCATCTCTTTATTTAAAATCAACTTAATTAGTCTCATGAATTGAAAAGTTTTGTTTAATCAAATTATTTGTTATGCTATTTTTCTAATATAAAATTTCTATTCAGGTGTAATTTTTATTTTAATTTAAAATTTTGTTTCTAGTAGTAATTGTGAATATATGAAAGAGGTTTGTATTAATCGATTCAATATCAATTGAAATTAATTGGTATCTGCCTGGGTAGTACAATAACTTAATAATACGGCAACCCTCTATAGGATAAATAGAATATATTTGTCCTAAAATGTTCTAATAAAAGAAAAATAACATTACCAATAATGTTTTAGTTGATTTATTTTCTCGATTTTACACTTTTTTTCTCTCTTAACCTCCAGTTTTATTCACCAAATAATCTTTTCAAACATTTTTTTCCCCTGAACATTCAGTTTTTATTGGCAAGCAAATTAAATGGTATTTTCATATAATAATTTTACTCTTATTGAAAATTTTGTTTAGTTAATATTTGTGAAGTTGTCATGACAGTAACACATGCGTGGACAAGTTGGGCCAGATTATTATTAAAATGTTTGCTCCTGTCTATTTCCTATATTTTTTATTGAAGTGAAATGGAATAAATAATTTTTTTTTTAAGTAGTATTCCCTCATGACGAAAACAGCCAAACAGTAATTAAAAAAAAATTGACTTTTAGCAAAGTCAAGTCAAAATAAATACTTTTTTTTTGTGAACAGTTCTTTTTTACTTAACTTTTGGATTTTATTCAGATGAAATTTGGCCTGTAAACATCATTTATTTGAATATATAATCTAAATTTAAAGTGAGTGAAACTGCACAGCACAAATAGTTTTAATGGATTATTTTAAATAATGAAATATTTCTTATCAGGACAACGAAAAAAATTATGTTGTCTTCATATTGAGATTTGTTTTTCAATAGGATGTACTAGCAAATGATACACTATGAATTCTTAAAAAAAAACTTGGCCTAATTTATGTTATGTATTTAAAAAAAATATATATGAATCTCTTTAACATTTCAATTATTTTAGATGGAAAAACTGAAATTAGAAAAAGATCAAAACCATCTCTCAGGTAAATAATTATAAAGTTATCTTAACTTTTAAACTATATGATGTTACCTAATTGAATTAGTTGGAGAATTAAAATTTTTATCTCTTCCCATTTAGAAGTAGAAGTACAAGATCTGCTGATGGGTCTTCCAAACATACTAAAAGTAAGTTATGTTTTTTTCTTATTTTCTTCTGATACTATCAACAAAATATTAAAAAAAGGATTATAAATTTGTAGTTATTGTGAATAATAAGTTATTCATTCCTAAATTTTAATGTCTCTCCATTATAATTTTCAGATGATTCCTTTGACAATAGAAGATCTGTTAGAAGTCGGAAAGCAATATCTTATAAGGAATAGACAGTTCAGTAATAGATAAAGGGGGTTGGAAAGGTCATATTATTTATTAAATTAAATATCATTATTTAGTGTTTGTAATGTGAAAGAACAAGCAATCTTTGATTTTCCAAGAAATCTAAGGAAGATTCGTTCTTTTTAATCATTTGTAATATGCACAGTAAAGGAGTAAGAATATGATATATTAATTTTTCTATGCATGGTTTTTAAAGATATTTCTTAAGCACATAATAGATGTGTTTAAAGTTTAATGACTGATTATATAGCCAAAAAATCAACCCATTTCCATGTTAATTTATGAAATCCATCTTAATTTTATATAATAAAACAATGGCAAATTATTTCCAAACATGATTTTTAAAATTTTACTCTTTAATATTTTCATTTAAATGATTTTATAATATTTGATTGCTAATAATTATAAATCATCATAATCACTATCAACATTTAATTTTTATTTTGTTCATTAATTAGAAAGGGTATACATTTTAATACTTGAATTTATTTAGACGTTTTTAAGACTGTAATATTTTATTCCATTAAATGCATGTTGAATTGATTCATATCTATTGTTTTTAAACTCTTCAACTTCTTAACTTTACAATGAAAAAAAGAATTGAGAGAGCTAGTGACTTTTTTTACCCATTATTTTGAGTGTAATCTCATTTCTATAAGAAATATATTATAGTTCTTTTTTTAAAATAATTGAATCATTGTTTTAATGTGAAATACTTGTAATGCAGTGGTTAATATTTTTATGGTTTTAGCATTTAAGTAAAAATTTTGCCAAAATGATATACTAAATGTATTTTTTATTAAGTGGCTTTATGTTTTAATTTTTTTTATTGATCCCTGGTTCTAGCCTCTCCTTATATTTTTTATTCTTCCTTTTTTATAATAAAACATTCCATTATATTAAATTTGAGTGAAGTTATGATTTTATCACAATATATGGTAAATAATTTTGCAATTCATTAATCAGTAAATCACTAATTAGACATGAACTTTTAGTTTCAAGTGTGTGCAAGGGGCTGTGCAAGTTTGTATCCACTACAGGAACAACTATTTTCATATTCGTGTTTTTTATCCCTTCCTCACTCGATTTGATAATTATATGTATTATTGTCATCCATGGTCCTCTAGCAGTGGTACACATACTCCAACAACTCAATTTTTTTTTTTTCAGGCTGACCATATTGGTTCAGATTGTATTGGTCTTATATTGAATATAATAGATCCTTCATGCCTTCAGTGGTGACTATGAAATTTTCCTCGAATATTTTTGTATTCAACTCATTAATTAGCAAGTTCAAACAACATGATATTGAAGTCCATCAGTTGCGTATTTTCTTGTTTTTTATGGACTAGGCAATTTGGGTTCCAAATAAAAGGTTGACCTTGGTACAATAGCAAAGCTTGAGAGTTTTTCTACTCCATTTTCCAAATATACTACTCTAAAACCACATGTAATAGACCACCTCTTTATAACTCAACAACTGTAGACACTGAGTTTGCCATTTAAAACATGCAGCCTTGAGTCATACCTAAAAAACTGTTTCCGGCCTAACTTAATATCAGATGATTGCAAGAAACCCAGCATCTTGGCATATTTAGCCAGTTACCCCTTCCCTCCTCGTTGGAGATATGAGGGGACATATTTCTCTATAGGGTTCAAACTAAACGCACGCAGTATTCAATAGAAAATCTCATAAAACTGCTCGAACTACTTCTATATAGTACTCAACCAACCTACCTCAGCTCTATTTATGGATTATTTTCGGATCTTGATCTATCCTAATGCAGCTGTACGTTGTACATTAATCTAGATCGGACCATTCTTTCCGATTTACACGGTAGTGATCATATCCTAATTTTAATAAAATTTTCTGACTCAACCCTCTGCATGGAACATCTCCTACATATCAGTAAAAAGGAACACCGGCCTCTCTGACCAGGAGAGTAATTTTTTCTATTTAAAAGCTTTAAAATCAGTTTTAATGAACACATTGGACTAAAGGAAAATTTTATGCGTCATATATTTTATTAAAAGATTCCTTGGTAAAAATATTATTGTTTTATACAATACAGACGAAAATTGATAAAATTGATAGAAAATTTTTATAATTGATAGATATATGAAACATTTTACTAATTACAATTTGGAAACACATTCATCACATATTTTCATGGAGCATTCTACACAATTAGGGGTCTTATACTGAACACATTAGTAATTTGTTTTCCTCTCCTTTTGGTATGGACAGTACCAGCAGGTTTTTGGCTTCTCAAGATGATCGGTTCAGCCTGGTTTCTTTGATGTTCCAGGATCTATCTCCTGGTCCACTCCAAGATCAATGGGTAGTAAACAATTTTTTATATTTATTTTGAGAGTATCAGGTAAATTCACTATTTTCAAACGTCCGCAAAGATGGCTTTTTGTTGGTGACAATCTAAGTTACGATATAAATTTGAATCTTCTTATATTTCTTGATGCAGAATATTTGTTATATAAGATGTAAGCATTACTGCAAATCAAAGAAATCAAGCAATAGAAAATTGCCAGTGGCCAACTTCTGGTTTTAGGATTACCTGTTGGTGAAATTGTAGATTCGTTCCTTTCCTCATCGCACGAGAGTTCGCTGTGAGAGGAATGTTCTGACCTTTCTTCTTCATCTTCACTAGAGACAGAGGAATCTTCATCTTCGTCTACCAGACCGGGAAAAACTTACCTTAGAAGGAAGACCGGTCCAAGAGACCCAGTAGACTTCGGAAAAGCGGGATAGAGGCGCGAGGACACAAGGGCTGACGCAAACAGTCAGAGTCAGGAGTTAACTGAGACTGTCTTAGGTGATGAGCGTAGAAAGAAGTATGCTTCTTGCTCTAGAGCCTAATTTTGATGCTATGCCGGTCCCGCAGACCGATGTTACGAGGGTTAAACATACCGAACTAAACCCAGATGGTTGTTAGACAAAGCTAATTGAGTTCAATTTACGTCTAGGTACTCCACTACAAGGTCCTCCTTGTTTTATGAGTGTTAAAGAAGGATGTGAAGCAATCAATAACACTATCTTACAAGCGGCTAAAGTATAGGCGCCGATGATATGTGGGTCTCCAAAAATCCGTCCCATGGTTTAATGACGAATGCAAAAAATCCATTAAAACCGTCGTAGAGCTTACAAAAAATTCTAAAGATCCATGACAACTGATAACTAATGGAGTACAACAAAAAGTGTGGTAGTCATGGAGGTGGCCGACGGAAGTGAAAATACTGGAAATGAAATAATGTATTCAGATTTGATTATTAATTGATCATACGTTGCCACTTATAGGTTAAGGGTACATCTTAAGATGCACGCTAGTTTTCTGAGCCAAACTATCAGCTCCGATCGTTGGTGATCCTTTGTACTCATACAGTACTAAGCGGTTTCTTGTTTTTCCTTTTCACCGGAAACATTGTTTCAAGTATTAAGGACCATAATCTAAGGAAATCTATAAAAGTGGAGAATGATAGTTTGACTATATGGTTTCTGCCAACCTAAAGTAAGCCTGGAGATTTCTGGTGAGTGCTTTTCAAAAAGGTTTTCTTAATGGTTTATTAGTACTGGAGATCACTTTAATAAGTACAGTCCATTTAAAATTTTAATTTCGGAAGGCCACGAGGCGGAGAAGGAGCAGAAGAGGGATAACAGGAGAATAACAACTAACTTTGAAAAAACAACTGAAAAAAAAAAACCTGTTTAAAAATTTTAAATTGTTACATTTGCAGCCTTATGTTAGTTAGTAGTAAGTGCAACGGCACGCCTACCTTACCCATGTGGCAGGGTAAGGCTGAATAAATTTAAATAAACTAAAATAATAAAAGTGTTGTACGTAGCATCGTAGATAACTGATGCTGGTTGTCGTTGAACCATTCACTTCAGAAACTTCAGTGAGGTTACCATTTTTTCGTTTTAAAAATCGTATTTCTTGCCAATAATATATTATTCTGCAATAAAAGTAGGTACTCAAATTGCCCAAAACAATTACAGGTGCTTTTACAAATATTGCTCTATTAAACTATCTTAAAGTCGTCTCCTCTTCCCGTGTTAAGCAAATAAATATTTCAAAAGTGATACTGGACCGTCGCTCCCTCGGGGTCTTAGTAGGGCGGGTCCGGCGTGGAAGGATTGCCTTTTTTTATGATCTCTTGTGAGATTGTGACATGTCGTACACCTACCAACCTACTTGCTATAATTGTCTGTTTGAAAAGTCAGGTAAGTTAGACTACCACGGAGAGCGGGAATTGGGGACTTCACGCCGTTTTCCAATTTCAGGCGCTTTTTAAATATTGCTGGATTAATCTATCTTGAAAGTCTCCTCTTCCTGTTTTAAGCAAATATTTCAAAAGTGACATAGGGCCGTAGCACCCTGAAGGTCTTTGTGGAAACAATAATTCTAGTTAATAAATAAAAATAAAATACAAGTGTGATTGTATCCCCCTCTCCCCCCCCCGGACAGCGGCTCCTGGGCCAATATTGTAACCCCCGCTTTCAGCGGTCCCTGCCCAACCCCTTATAATGCCATGTGGCAAAGGAAGGGCACCAGTTACGTTTGTATATATTGATATTAGTATTATTATTTATAATAAAGGAGGTAAGAAAAAAAAGGGTCTTTGTGGGGCGGATCCGGCCGAGAAGGATTGCAGTTAAAACAAAAAAATTCATTTCAACGTTGGCGTGACTTACTAAAACCATTTTCTCACAGTTTGTTGTTTAACGTTCTGGAAGGACAGAATTTTTAATGGTTTTGAATTAATTACATATGTCAAACGTTACGTTAGAAGGGGATCGAAATGAAGGCGTTTGAATCTTTGAACCCGATTGAACGTGAAGCATGACTCAGCTTTTCCATTCCGTCATACGCGAGACTAGAGCAAGTCTTCATTCAGTCAATTCTGCATTTCCGTCAAAGTACTTTAAAACTTTTTAGGTTTTGCTTTTACGAGATATCTCAACTTTTTTTATGTTTTTACTATTATGCACCGTTCAGATAAAGAGAATGATTTCATTTGAGTATTTGTAATACTATTAACTTATAAATTTGTTCAAATTGCAATACAAATAAAAACTTGTTTCTTTTTCATAATTTATGTTGAACTGCTGAAGAAGTTTACTTTTTTATATTGTAAAATGTTGTCTTGAACGAATTGTGAGTGCAGGCTTGGAAACCTAAAGGAAATACCATGATAAAAAAAGTTTCCCCATTTTAGGCAGAATTATCAAAAACTGTAATTGTTACTATAATGAACGACAAGGGCCCTGTTTCATAATGAAGTACAAACTAATTCTATTAGTCTTGTCGATTTAAGTTAATACAATTACACTGACTTGTACAATAGTAACTTGTATTCTCTTGGTAAAGAGAATTTAATTTCTCAACGATTTACCGAGTTTTATTAAAATCGTTTTGGAGAAAATCGGAAAAATGTGAAAAATCGATTCTATATCGTGGCACTTCTTATCAGTCTATTTTAGCAAAAAAGGTTGCTGTTACATCCCCGGCATACACCCGCCTTCAAAATGTAATATCAATTCCTTACAACCTTTCGTTTTTGAGCTTGGCTAATTCACAGACACAGATTCACACAAACCTTTTTGCGGGACTAAGTTTTTTTTTACGCAGAAAACCTATGGTAAATCTTTACCTATTTTTACCACTTTACCTATCTTTATATTCCATTTAAAGGTAAGTGAAAATAAAAAATACAATAGCATAGGAAACTCTCTGTAAAACAAAAGCTGGTCATCTGTACAGACTCATTGTCAGTTCTACTTAGCTTAAGAAATATTGTTTTCAATTAGCCCACTAAACCGATACATATATTACTCATTACAGTCCGCATACAGAAACGGTATTTCAGTATTTTTCGCCTGGGTCCCTGGACACTGCAGAATAGCGGGCAACGATCTGGCCGATTGGGCAGCAAAGATGGCGATTTCTGAAGGTATTCCATATCGCGAAGTGCCTGTCGATGATTTCATTGCCCTCATTGAGCAGAGTATTAAATTGGAATGAAGACAAACGTGGGAAAATGTTTCTGATAACAAATTAAGGGAAATTAGAAGTGACGTCTTCTCTTGGATATCATCAACTAGAAATGTGCGCAGAGAGGGGGTGATTTTGATGCGCCTGACCGGTTATGTTATGGCCCGGGATACTCCACCTGTATGCCAAACTTTCGGAACAGGACTTACTGTTAAGCACATTTAGACTGAATGCCGAGGATATAACTCCGTCAAATCTTTATATGATATATCAGCGGATCTCTATCCCATCTTGCAGGATAACAAAAAAATTGTGGATAAACTTTTTGAGTTTCTCCATCATTGCAAGCTCTACCATAAAATTCAATCAAATTTTACCACAGGTCCCCATGCAATGGTTTCACATTTCAATATAGTAGTGGCCATGAATCCGGACCCCTGCCCCCGTACAAGGGTACAGCCCAAAAGTCTTAAAGTACAAGTCTATTCTTTGGTATTTCGGAAATTCAGGCAATAATGACCCTCCCTATATATGGTTGGTGCCTTAAAATAATTTTTTAAAAAAAGTGTAGGATAAATTCATTTTAATGCATAAATTAAAGCAATTGAATTAGAAGCTCACTAAATGGAATTCAATGCCAATTAGTATAACCATCTTAATACTTTAATTTACAATAGCCACAGTGTGGAAGAGAGGCGCATGATGAATCGCTCGGGGTTCCCAATAGAAGAGTATATAGAGCTGAATGTATAAAGCCGGCGTTGAATAATATAATTATAATCGAAAAATTATTAAAAAAAGTAAATAAATAAATATTAATATTATAATAATATTAATATTTATTTATTTACTACCAGATCGGCCTGGTGGGCCTTACATGGTTAATGTAAGAGGTACATTATTTTTCGAACATTTTCCCACGTTTGCCTTCATTCCAATTTAATCCTCTGCTCAATGAGGGAAATGAAATCATCGACAGGCACTTCGCGTCGTATAATATCATATGTAATAATATCATATATCGGTAAACTATACGTTTGAAAAACATAGAAAACCAAATCATCAAAAGATACTGCAGAAACTATAAAAATCAATGTTGTACACATCTTACGATAGAAATAACCTCCACAAGTTAATGCAGGCGAAGTATCACTTTTCCTTTATACAGAGAAAAAAAATAAAAGAGAATGTTTAAAAGGGATATATTAAGCATAGGGCTAGATAGGCCAGATTTACCTGAGCAATGTTAACTTTTATTAAAACAACTAAAAAGTACTTGTATCCTCCTTTTAGTTGAAGTCGATAGAGGATTACATAAAAAAAACGCTTTAAGAAGTTCCGCTCCCAGTTACCGACAGTTAAAGGAGCAGTGACCTACAACCTGGAAAACTCAACCTCAGCCTGAAGACTGAAGCCCAGGCTGCTGCAGGACATCTTGTTGTAAATTTTATATTTATTAATTCTATTATTCACATTACTTCTATTTTATTTATTATTTTTTCTCTCTTCATCTTTTTTTCAAATTAACTTATTGTTTGTTTTTTTTACCATTAGAGGACAATTATTTGTGTTCTTAGTAGGGATGGGATATCGATATCGATATTATCGAAATATCGATATTTTGTCTCCGATATCCGATATTTTGATATCGATATTCAGTAAC